>NW_024043235.1:0-25000 GCF_014851395.1 Micropterus salmoides | reverse complement strand
TGTGTGTGGTAACTGTAAGAGAGGTCGGACCATCAGTAAGTCCATGTCAGCTGGTATATTTGATGACTGTGGCCGACTGTGGTTTGCGGGTGGCAGTGGACAAAGTGGGTGGTTAGGTGGTCAGCACAGTGTGTGTGTGTTAAAAGAGAGAGAGAGAGAGTGTGTGTGTGTGTGTGGGGGGGGGGGGATGTGTTCTGGGTGTCACATGGAGAGAAAAATTGATGACATTTTGTTGGTATCAACTTTATTAAGAAGCTTGTTTTAAGGTTAAAATGTGTAAAGTGGAAGGAGGCTGGAGGAACATTATTATGAATGTTATAGGTTTTGCATGACCTTGTCCCAGTGCAGATGACTCGACCACTCATTCTGGCTTCAGATTGTCAGTTAATATCTCAAATTATAATTTCATTTTAGAAATTACAGCTTGATGTTTCCTGCAGGATCTGCATCTGATTTCAGAGCTGATGGCCTGTGATGAGAAAGTATACTTGAGCTAGACTGGGATATATGAATATATTGAATGACATTTCAGTGGTTCTATCCCTGAGTGAGAAAATCATTGTGAGTGAGGGAAATGTCCTCTTCCCTAGTTCTTTTTCCTTGTTTATTGTAATTAGAGCTATAAATGAAACTCTCAAATGGGGAAGGGGGAGGGTAGAATGCACAGTGGGCCACAAAGACAAAAAAAATGTGTGGTGTGTGTGTGTGTGTGTGTGTCTATCTTGGAGAGCAGCCAGAGAGGTGGGGGTGGGAGGGCAGTCAGCGTTTTTTTAGACTACATGAATGAGGCCCCACCGGAGTGAGCTTCCTGTGTGAGGACTATAAAAACAAAACCGGGGCTAGAGAATGCAGAGTGCTCCCACATTCCTGAACATTCAGCCAGGTACAGGACACACAGCATGTCCTCCTCTCTTTCCTTGAATAAATAGAAAAATACAACAATTCCCTTGATGCATTGCCAGTTATTGAAAACAAACATAAATCTCTAAAGCTCAAAGCTGTGCTTGTAAAGATTTTATATCTAAGACTGAGTGTTTAAATCCCTGCTGGTGGTCCATAGAGGCTGCCAAGTTCCTAATATCCCACAATACACAAAGAAACAGAACAGACAAGAAAATAGAAAATGTGTAGTTTTTCCTGAATTGTACCTGGTTCAAACAGGTGCAATTCATGCACTCAGCAAATTTCTGCGAATTAGATCATTCAGTATCTTGTGTGTAAATTTAGCCGTGGATATAGGAGGAAAGCTCATTGAATGTACAAAATGGAAGCATAAATGTGCTCACAAAATGCCGCAGCATGTCTGCCCATTAGATTTTGATATTTATTCTATGCAAGAGAAAATTCTGGACTTACAGTGGCAGGGTTAAAAAAACATTCACCCTCTGAGGACTATGAATATCAATGGCAAATTTGTTGGAAATCTGTTTTTGTCTGTTATTGAAAGACATAATTATTTGTAGCAGCCACTTAATATATAACATTTTGTAAAATATTTGTGAAAGTAAGTCATGCAAAAAGAGTGAAAAAAAGAGATCAGTAGACATCTGTACATATATTCTGCAATTTCCACTGACAATGTGTGCGACTTTGGCAGGATGCAGATTTCATCATGCCAGTACCATTTAAACACAAAAGTAACATCTTTCTGTGTTTCTTCTTCTATTTCAAACCATAGCCACCTACCAAAACTGTCATGTACTGTATTTATTCTATGTTAGATTAAGCCCAGTACAAACTTCTGGACAGAGCAAATGTGATTTTAGCCTAAAATAATGTTTTATAAGGAGGGTGTAGCATGTCTGAGCCTTTTCCAGGACTAGGGGTCTTGTGGCTTGGGCAGGGTGCTGCGGTGCTGAGGTCAGAGGATCATGGGAGCGGCTGACCAGGCCCGCATGTTTGCCTAATCATGCTTCCTGCAAAACCAAGTAGTTCTTGTAATGCCACTGTCTCATTATCTACTGTGTTTTTGACTAGGTTGTTCACAGTAAGATAACAATAAAATAATGATGAATAAAATCATTAATAAGAACATTACAGAAGAGAGATCAAAATCAACAAAACTAAGATTAAACCCACTGACATTAACTGAGCGGAAAGTGTAGCTATGTGGTGAGCAGTGAACATCTGACCAAGCACTGACTCCTTAGGAGTTAAACTAGTGCTTGTTAGACTTAATTAAATTTCAGCAAGATACACACAGTGACTTTCAGTTTACAAACATGACAGAGTTTAAACATCTCAGGCATGTTGGGTGCTATGCAAACAGCAGAAGAAGTCTTTGTTTTAAAAGACAGGAACATGTTTTGCTTCACTTGGCCAGCTACCATCAAATCATCAACTGCCAGAAGATAACCACACTGACCAAAGTTTCTGTTACACAGTTGAAAAACCACAGGTCTGGCAGGAAAGAATAAAGATGTCCACACATGTGGAGATCCTGTACTTGTAAAGTATGACACGTGTTGAAGTGGAGATTATCAGGTCCAATGTCAGTTTCCAATTAGGGTTCAGCCAGTGTAGTAATGTTAAGCAGATTAAGAAAAAGTGAAACTATAATGAAAAATTCACAGGGGACCAACTTAAAACAACTCTCAGGAGGTAGCCAGTAGGACTTAACAAATGCTTCCTTACACACGCACGCATACGCACTGTTTTTCATAAAGGTATTGTACCGCTGGCTCTATAACGTGAAGCTGGCATAACAGGGCTTGTGTGTGTCAGTGTTTAACCCAGAGCTTCAGTGTCCCCTCTGCTCCTGAGGCTGTCAGCTGTGTCAGGACAGGGTCTCCCCTCTGCTTCAGTAAGCCCAGACTGATCAAAGGCCAATACAGACCCGGCTGTAACTGAAAACAGACCCAGCCAGAAACCCCTCCGGCAGTGAAATGCTGAGTACACGCAAACGCCTCACATTCCAAAAGCATGAACTCTGCAAAAAATAAATCCGACAGAACAGAAACAGCACTTGAAGTTTGCTTCTGCCCTACATGTGCAGACAAGCATATGCAATGCATGCTTTGATCTGTCCCAGCTTCTGCACACAATCGACACCTGCATGTTATTGTTTAGTGCCGGCATTGTAAAGATTAAGAATAAATAAGTAATGTTACTGAAATGGTATCATAATATTTGAACCATTACAAATCCCCGCAACTCTGCTCCTATTACACCTACATTGGACCTCTGTGACTCTTTCCTAAAATTCTTTGTTGAGAAGATTTTTGCTCTTCGATCTTCTGTAACCACATCCTCTGACCATGAGGGATCATGGTCATTGATAAATACCTGTCTTGTCTCTGGTTATGTTCCGTCTGCCTTCAAACACGCTGTTGTACAGCCCCTGCTAAAAAAGGAAAATCTTGACCCATCTGTTCTTTCTAACTTCAGGTCCATCTCTAAACTGTCTTTCTTATCTAAAGTCCTGGAGAAAGTAGTTTTTACCCAGCTGCAAACATTTTTAATTAATAATAATGTTCATGAAAAGTTCCTGTCCGGCTTCAAACCCCGTCACAGCACTGAAATGGCACTTTTAAGAGTTTTTAATGACTTCATTTTAACTGTTGACTCGGGAGTCTCTGCCGTCCTTGTGCTCTTAGACCTCACTGCTGCCTTTGACACTGTTGACCACTCAATCCCCTTGTCACGGTTGGAAAATTGTGTGGGAATCAAAGGTACTGCACTTAGGTGGTTTCAATCCTATCTAACAGATAGGAGCTTCTCTGTCCACCTCGGTGATTATTCCTCTGAGACGGCCCCATTTACCTGCGGTGTCCCTCAAGGTTCTGTCTTAGGCCCCATCTTATTTTCTTTGTATATGCTACCCCTGGCCTCCATTTTTGAGAGGTATGAGGTCTCTTTCCACTTTTTTGCAGACGATATTCAAATTTATTTGCCCCTGAATGTCAAAACAGGACAGAAGTGTCCTTCATACAGTTGTTTAGGTTCATACATAAGTTTAGGTTCATCCACGTTGACTGTATGAAGGACACTTCATACAGTCAACGTGGATGAACCTAAACTTCCTCAACCTAAACAGAGACAAGACAGAGATCATAGTGTTTGGACACTCTGAACTGCTTGATGTAGATTCTCTCGGCCCTTTAACGTCAAACAACCGCTCAACTGTGAGGAGTCCTGGGAGTTGTTTTGGATAGTGCATTTAAATTTGATAAACAGATATCCGCCACTGTTAGATCCTGCTTTTTCCAGCTGAGAACTATAGCTAAGGTAAAGGCCTATCTTCCTCCTAAAGATATAGAGAGGGTCATTAATGCCTTTATAACTTCCCGCCTTGACTATTGCAACTCATTATATGTGGATTTAGACAAGTCATCTATTCAGCGCCTGCAGTTGGTCCAAAATGCTGCTGCCCGCCTGACAGGAAAGAAGAAGAGGGACCACATCGCACCTGTGTTGCGCTCCCTCCACTTGCTTCCTGTTCATTACAGGATTGATTTTTTTTTACTTTTAACTTTTAAATGCCTTAATGGATTGGCTCCATTGTACTTAATGGAGCTTCTTCACGTTCATACTGCAGCTAGAGTGCTGTGATCCGCCAGTCTCCTCCTCCTGGATATACCCAGAAGCAGACTTAAAACCAGAGGCGATCGAGCCTTTAGTGTAGCTGCTCCAAACCTGTGGAACAACCTGCCAGTCCACATCAGAACTGCCCCAAACACATCTCTTTTCTTTGGCATTTTCTTTCGAGTTAAGTCTGTTATTATTCCTGGCAATTTTAATATCACTATATATCGTATACTGTATATTATAATGTTTTATTGCTGTACTTTTACTGTGTAAGTAGTGTCTTGTTGTTGTATTTTAACTTGTGAAGCACCTTGGTTAACCTTGGTTGTTTTAAGTGTGCTTTATAAATAAAATTGATATTGATATTGATTGAACCATTTCATCTATCATGTGAGAAAGATGAACAGCATGACACCAAGAGCTAGAATTAAGCCTGAAGAAACATGGTGTGACATACTGCTGTTTTAAATCAGCACATGCTTTTTCAAGATGCACACTTGTAGTGATGAAATTGTAAAAAATTGGCATGTGCATTCTGACTTCTGATGTCCATTGGTCTTTATTAACCAAAACCCTGCCATGTATTTAACACTCCCATCAGTTTCATGATTTAAAAAATTTGGGGTAATACACGTATTTTCTTGCTTAGAGTGAGATGAAAAGATAAACAGCACCCTCCTGTCTGTGTGTTTAAGTGTCTATAATTAAAATTTCTATATTAGCAATGGATCACTTGTAAAGAGGTCGTCTGTAGTGACGAACGAGCAGAGAGTGGTCACCTGACTCTGCAGTTCCCTTCAGCTCTACTTCCAGCTCATGGTTTGTTTTTTCCAGCTGCCAAGGTAACTTTTTGTTTACCTAGCTTTGGTTCACCACTCTCACAGCATTGCTCCCGGCTGTGGCAGGCAGCTGCTTTTATCAAATTAGTTCTAAAAGCCCACATACTACCTGGTCAGCACCAAACAGCAGACAGGTGAATATAGTGATGCATTTAGCAACGTAAGAGCCAAATGTGTCTATCAGTAGTTTGTGGAGACCAAAAATAAAGTTAAAGGAGGGTGAATATTGGACTGTATCTGCTGGATGTGTGAAAAGGCAACTGTTTGCTAACAAGTTCACCACAGGGGATAATATGTCAGTGTTGTGTTCACAGCTTGTTTCGGCTGCCCCGAAGATCAAAAAATCTGTTTTTGCAGGTTTAAGTATGGAGATAAAAACAACAGTTTATCCAACCCCTCAACGTCTCTGGCAACCTTTCAGAGTGACAAGACAGAGACATCACTGCGCCCAGCTGTTGTTTGCCAAGATAAATAACTTGATAAAACCACAACTTGAATTCTTTACAGTTGTGTTTGTGTTCATATTAAACAAACAAGATACTATGTGTTCATAAGTGAAGTTTAGAGTTGTTAGTAGGCATTTTTTTAAATGTTCCCTCCTGTTTCCAGTCTTCATGCTAAGCTAAGCTAATTGGCTACTGGTTCTAGCTTCATAATTAGTAACCAGGCATGACAGTGGTAGAGACCTTCTCATTTCACTCTTGGCAAGAAAGGGCCTTTCCCAAGATGTTAAACTATTGCTTTAAAGGCTGCGTTCAGACCGACTTGCCCTCTCTTTCTTTTAAATGAGGACTTTCCGGTGTTATGCCGAGTTTTGCCTGCCTGCCGAGAATTGCATACACCTCCAAATGCTGCTTTTAAATGCTATAATATTCTTTGTGGGGTTCATCAATGGTGATAAATTAATATAATAATAAACAAGTATATATTTTATGAACGTTTAGAGTCTTTTATATTTTAATACACTTAGTAGAAGTACCATTCCTTGACGTTGAGTAAATATATGTGGTGATAACGCCGTTTGATCAATGAGCACAGAAAAGTGTGTGAAAAGGACCTAAAGAGGTGGATGCATAATTCAGCACATCAAACTTTGTAGGCTACCTTCTGAGATTTGCATCCACCTCTTTTCTCAGCTTAAATTACCGTTATCACCCACGAGGTGCATGCAATTCTCGGCAGGCAGGCAGAATTCGGCACAATACCGGCAACACAGGAGGTCATCTGGAAAAAAACGAAGGGTTGCCCAGCAAAAAAGTTGAATCTTTTCCAAGACCACAAGGCGACGTCATTATCATCTTTATTTGAAGGAAGAGCAGATAAAATGCACAACTCTAAATCTACCTTTGACCAACACAACTATAAAGTCTTACTAGTGGTGCACCAGACAGCAGCTGTTTCAACATGACATGCTGTACTTCAGCCTGAAACAAATCATTTCCTTTTAACAGAAATCCTGTGTTTCGTTTTTGTATTTCCTCTTTCGATACAGTAATATTACAAGACGAAATAGTCGGGATAAAATCATTGTGGTTCGCCTCAGGGCATTTCCTGGCATTATAACATAACATTTAATCACCTGAAGCAATAAGAGGAAGTCAGGGTCAAACACACAATGGTATGTAGTGTGAAATTATGTCATGGGAGTGTAAAAGCTCCAAAGAGGGAGGTGAAGAGTTTGTGTAGGGTGTACTAAGGTGTCATGGTGGGATCTAAGCAGGGATACGCCATTTGGAGCAACACAAAAGAGCTACCAGTTAAGATGTGTTGTCCCTGTTTCTTGGTTTCACTGAGGAGTCAGACCTGAGTGTTGCACAGGGAGGGTGCAACAGGAATTGGGTGAAATCGACGCAAGGCTCTTGAGACACTGATTCAGTCCTTATGAAAGCAATGCGGTCGAAGGTGGCGTCAGTGCCAGGTCATTAGAGGGGGAAACCCTGATCTCTCAGCTGCAGCTCTGCTTCTCAGTGCCAGCTATTGAAACTCATGAAAAACAAACCTATTTCTAGATTGGGGAATTTGAAAACAAGTCTGATGAAAACAGAAAAATACTCAAGTAAAAAACAAATTTAACACTACTCTTCAGTTATGATAGAGGTGAAAGTATGCTGTCAAATTGTTTATTTTTTTCCTTGTGTGAGAGCTGTAAATGATCAGTTGGGAAGGGGTTTGGCCAGATTTTGTCATTTTTGGGTGGTCACCACGCTGACAAAAAAGGTACAGAATGTTTCCGGGTTACATTCAGTGAATTCCAGCGAGTTACTGCATGTCCAAAAGGAAGAGAGCCAAGTCTCATAGGAGCACCGGATGACAACTTATTTTGGACATGTGATGTTATTAGAGCTGAACTACTTTGACTGCATCGATTACAAACTCTCCCAGAACAAATCCTCCAGAAAATCACACTCAGTCTCTCGTATCTCTTGTTTTCACCCTTTAGTACAGTGTGTCATGCTCTGTTATCATGCTCCCCCACAGCATCTGGAAAGTATTTCCGGTGCTGCTCTTGTGCCCATCGGTTTCACACACTTGACGTTTGTGTCTGTGGAATGTGGTGAGCTGCTGACATTGCAGTGCAAGAAGAAAAGTCCAAGTCTGAATGGAGAGCTGGTGTTTCCTGTGTGTTAGACTGTGGTGAGTCACTGAAGATGATGAACTGACACAAAACATTTGCCCTCTGCGTGTTATGCACAACATTAAACAATATGTAATATATAATGATACAATCTTACAGAACCAAAACTAACACTATGACGTTATTGTTCTTATCACATGTTGATGCATTACAAACATTATGTTCATTCCAATCTTTCACATCACTCAGGTAACAAGAGTAGCTGTGTGTAAATGCAGTTCTCAACCAAATCCTTTTTCTGAACTATATGTGCCTATAATTGATCAGGTTTACTAATTCAGAACAACCAAAGCTTAAGGCCAGGAAGAGCAAGAATGTAAAAACGGGAGCACCCATTTCCCCAGGCGTTGGCAGTTTTTACAGAGGGCCTGGGGATAATATTACTATAGGCTGTGTGCATCTTGTCAAGTTCATGCTAAAAAAATGGAAACCCCAGATTAAAACTGAAATATGGAGGACGGGAAAGAGAAAGGAGACGGTGAGAGTTTAGCTCCTACATGACAGTGCAGCTCTACAGATGGTAATGTCGCTGTCTCGGCCGGTCCACCACTTTAATCCAGACTCCAAATTTCTCTATTGGATGGATTGCCATGAAGTTTTGTACAGACGTTCAATATCCCAAGAGGGTGACACTACTGATTTTGGTGACTCCCAAATTTTTGATTCAGTGTCACCAAAATATCTTAAACACTTTTGGACATTCATGGTGCCCAAAGGATAAATCCTAATGATATTGGTAATCCCGTGACTTTTCACTTATCCAGTGAAATATTTCAACACGTACCTGATGAACTGGCAGTTATTCATGGTGCCCAGATTATATGTATATCCTAATGACTTTGGCAGTCCCATGATTTTTCCTCAAGTGTCACCATGGGGGTTGACATTCGTAGTTTTAAGTGAATGTTTTGACAACTATTGGATGTATGCCATGAAATTTGGTACATACATTCATGTCCCCCTCACAATATATTGTAACAACTTTGGTGATCCCCCTTTTCATCTAGTGCCATCATCAGGAAAAAATCTTAAATCGTGCAATATGACCAAATGCCTGCATAACTAATGAAATTCCTATCAGCTTCAGCTACTTTGTTTTTAGTGTTTAATTACCAAATGTTAGCATGCTAATGCAGTAAACTAAGATGGCATCCACAAAGAGCTGCTTCTGTGGCTGGAGACTCTTTAGTCTTGTTAAAATTAAAAGGCATCTGCTTCTCCCTTAGGAAATGGATTCATTAACTACATAGAAAGCTCTAATGTTTGAGAGATGGTCTAGTTGCATTTTATCACAGTACTGAGTAATATCACAGTACATTTAATTAATATAATTTCAAAATTGCTATTAGATATCTCAGCAGGAGAATATACAATTTACAACATATCAGGGTATCTGTACATTTCTGTATTCTGGTTTTAAGCAGGGTCAGAAGAGGACAGAGGGCAGAGGGGCAAGTCTTGATAGATAATCTGCTGGTGGGAGCATGTTAACATATAAACATACAGTATATTCACAGAACTGGGTGGTTGCTTCTTTAGACCCAGCGGTGATGAAAGCTGCTGCTATCTGTTATCTTGTAAACAAAGGGCCAGCATTGAACAAAACTGTTGACGTGCACAGGGAGAATCAGATGATCTGTGCGAGGAGAAAATGTTTTCTCCAATAAGCACTGTTCTGCATCTTGGTTATCTTGGTTATGCTGTAGGTAGTGGTGATGACAGCTAATATGAAACTCTCCCAGCTATTTTTGACCTTTTCCTGTTCACTACGTGTTCACTGTCATCTGCTCCACCACTTTTAACAGTGACCAGATGTCCCAGATGGCTGGCTGGGACCTGCGCTGTCAGCAGATCTGCGAGCCGAGTGTGAGCTTAGCATGAAACACTGACACGGCACACCAGGGATGCAGCCAAGGAAACCTGCAGAGTCGCAGTTTGCTCTCTTTGTCTTTCTGCCATTATAAAATGGTAAGGTGGCCACATTACATGGGTCATATAAATTCTATAGGATGAGTGTCTGAGGCACTTTGAAGGACCGTTAAAAGGCAAATTAACCTGTCAGCGCAATACACAATTTTATATTGCCTTCTCCCAGTTGTTCACTGTATTCAGGCTCATGCTCTGGACTGAAGAGATCAGACATTTTCAGTCCAACAGTAACAAAAGACAAGAGTAATTACATATTCAAAGTACTTCACAAAAGACACAGGACCAACCAACAGCTTTCTGTGAAGGAGGAATTTATTTTGTGTCTCTGCTTCTATGTTTTTCTCTTCGTGATGCAACCATCACCATGAAGGTTAAAATAGCCGTACAACTGAACTGTCTAGAAGTGTGCTATTAAAATGACTGCATTATTAAAACAGGTGAGGAACCGTGTGCCCTCTAACATTCTGCCTCTGAACACTACCCTCAAAACTAAGCCTGAAAACAAACATTTTTGTTGATACAAATTCAGGTATCTGGCACAACAAGTGTCATTTATACTCATCCCTTAAATTCTGCAAGCTTAAAATCAGCACCAGTGCTGGCTGTGCCATGTATAAGGCGTGGGTACATATTGTCAAAGCAGGTACATCTCATTGATTCTGATTTTGTCACACTCTTGAGTGTTGAAAATCAATCCTGGGGCCACTGGGGGAAAAAAAAGACTATAAAAGACACAGCCCTCAATCACAGTGATCTTTTTTTTTTTTCAAAGACTGCAAAATGTGTAGCTTTGTAAAAACAAATAGAATATATTTTTACATATACAGTATGTAAAGCTTTTTAGTAACAAGTAACAAAAATGACCAGAGAGACGTAATCAGAAGGCACAGCGAGACAGTGGTGTCTGTGGCCGCTCAGCGAGGAGACTGTAAACATTTCGTCTTGTTAGTCCAAGGAGAGAGATACCAGGAAGGGCATGAGTGTTTCCAGAAGGCAGTGTGCTAGCCACTGGAGAAATGCTGCTTCTGGAGTGGCAGTCACTTGAAAACAGTCGGTTAAAAACAGTGTTTTTAAGACAAAAACACTTGATATATTAAATCTTGCACCGGGTGTGTAGGTAGCAGCAGACACAAGGTTCTCTCTCTGCAGGTCATAACATCGATTAGATTTAATTTACCCATGCACCAAGTGGTGCACCATCATTGATTCTCGTTAAATTAAAAGGCATGACCATGTTGTTGTTGTTTGTATTACAAGTTGGCCTAATTTCATTAAATTACACGTCCCTTCTTAAACACTGACATCCAGTCCACCCCAAAAATGTGGCCAACACACACAGAAACCTGTATTTGGTTGAAATTTCATTATTACTGGAGAGTAATCTCCTTGAATGTCCCTCCCTGTTGGATGAACAGCATTCAGCAGTATATGATACTAGCTGTTTGTTAGCCAAAGCTCTACTGGCTGGCCGAGGGAGGAGCATGGCCACTGATCATCAAGATGTAAACCGACGGTCTGAGAGACAAGTGACCTATTACGCGTTGTCGTATTTCTGTAGAGCCTCCTCTAACTTTCCTGTGACCTTCTGGAAGAAGGAAATCTGCTGCTGTAGGTAGTGCTGCATCTGTGCCTTGAAGTCGCGCACGCGGATATGGTGGAAGTGCTGGATCTCGGCCAGAGTGGCACAGGATATGATGTTGCAGCGATCGTCGATGCCTTCCGCCTGTGCCCGGTCCATCTTGCCCTCCTCCACATGCTTCTTGCTCTCTTTCACCTTTGTCAGGGCTCCTGTTTGGGGATGAGAGAGTAAAAATAAAAAGATTTAGTTTGTTGTTCCATGATCCCATTTACAATTATCATTTCCATTTATGAAAGAGCTTCATGAGAGTGCATGTTCTATAAATGGAAGCCACACACCACTTATTTATCAATGTTCAAATATAGGCAAAATCCTATTTACATACAGATACTATTTTAACCAGTGTGTGAGAGCCCACATGTAGGCTGCGTTTTACACAATGTTCCGTCCTTAAGATGTGAGATTTGTTTCCTTAAACCTGATTTTTAACTAATCAAACAAACATCTGACTTTCAGACAGTTTCACAGAAAAGCTGATTAATGATTGGAATATTCTTTGCTATTAAGATTCAAGAGCACAGCTTGACAGTCTATAACTTCAAGGAAGTGGCCAAAAATAGTTTGATGAACAGTTTGTTCCAAACTCCCACAGAACCACATCTGTGTCTATAGTTAGGGAATGTGAGCGGGCCCGACTTTATAAAAAAAGAAAAGACAAATCTGTTACATCATTTCACTTCAAAAGCCTTTTACAAACAACCATTTAAGGTGCTGGAACTTTGATTCCAATAATCACTGGCAATTTCAAGGACATAATATTAAACTTGTACAATTGGATACCAAATGTGAACAAACCTGTTTTTGTAAGACTTAGGTATTCTTTAATGCGGACGTCATGGTTGAGCAATTCACTGTTTGCTAAAACCCAACCCTGAACAATGATTATCCAATAATAGCTTAGCAACCCTAAGTAACTGTTGAAATGATAAACATCAGGGCTGCAGTAAGATTCTTCCTCTGTATGGCAAGAGCCTGATTGGTAGATTAGTATTTTAACCATTGCAAAACCGAAAACACACACTCCAAAGTCTAACAAATGAACGGATTAAACGATGTGTTTACCTGAACACAAGCTACAAATGTGAGCATGTCCAGCTAACTAACTTTCTGCAGTAACCTGAGTGTTGTTTCAAAGGCCAAGGAGCATTATGTAGGCTTTTGCTCTTTTAGGTTTGCACTCTACAGGGAGGTCTGTTTGTAAGATATTTCCCATCACTGTCATCATTTAGAGGTTAATGATAAGTTTGAGTTGCTTTTTGAGTTCAGCTGTTGGACATTACTTTGATCATCACAAGTGAATATAAATAAACCATGACATGGTCTGACTGTACCTCTCCTAAACATCTATAAAAAAATAAAAAAATAAAAAAAATAAAATAAAACTTGCATTAAATAATAAATCCAGCACATTACACTCATACTGAGAGACACAAGTACACCACTCAGTTTGCACTCTGCCAGGAAGAGCTAGTTGCTGTTGTCACTGTGGTCAATTCAAGACAGGATGGTTTACAAACCAACCATTTTGACACATACGAACTGTCACTGCAGCTTCCTTTAAACTCCCTCCCTCAAGTTTTGCTTGCTGCAGAATAAGCCTTCAACCATACTGGTGCCAAAACAAGAAATTAGCCTACAACCTTCCAGACCGATGTTTTGATGGGAGCAGAAGGCAGGGTCAAAACACCAGGAGCTCATGACAGATGACTTATCAAATTGCTGACATTTTCTGTCCAGACAAAGGAAGAAATGTCATGAGCGATAAGTGTTCAGTCTGAACGCAAGAGAAACTGACAGGATATGACCTTATGTCTGATCCAACTACTCAGAAATAATGTCTACATGTCATGGCATGAATGCTAAGGTATGTAGGTAGGTGTGTGCTCACATAACTTCTTAATTTATCTTATGGCACTTTTTGTTCTTGTCGAAAATTTTCCAGTTTGCAACTTCATTCGTAGGCCAAAGGAGAGAAGTTTGAAAATGTCCCCCTTTTCTTAAATTAACTTTGGAGCTCTTGTGATATTCTAAGCAGAAGCAGGTGGTAAAGCCAGACGCCTCATTGCTACGGTAACATCAAGTACCTATATTATTACAGTTTCTCGAACACGATGACTTGTCGCTTCTCAGTGTTTCAGGTAGCTCACTCTTTGTATTTTGGACTGTTGGTTGGACCTGACAAGACATTCAAAGAGGCATCACTTTGTGGTCAAGAAATTTGGGATGGGCATTTTTTTAACATTTCCTGACATTTGATAGATCAAACAATGAATCGAGAAACTAATTAGCAGAATAACTGATCATGAAATGAATCACAGTTGTAGCCCTGAGGTGTTTTAAATAAACCTTGCTGTAGAGCCTTTTGATCTGTCCGACTTGTTAACGTCACTTAAACATTTGTTGGCTCAACACTTTGAAACACAGAAACCAACATGGTGATGGTACAGTGTTAACAATAACATGCTGTTATAGTTCAAAACGACAGAGACAACATGTAGTGAGATGAGCGTGACTCCAACAAAGGCATAACCAGTTGATAGACAATGCTATCTCAACGCGTTGGCTTTAGGGCAGGGTGTGATGATGAGATTTGTGACCTTAAGGCATGCAGCAAAATGTCCTGTATTGTTCTGTCATGGGATTTTCAAGTCATTATGTGAGCTTACTCACCAGCACTCTGTTTAAAGCCTGATTCAGCCTACACGTTTCCTGAAATGTGAGAGCACAGGATACATACTGACCTAACTCAGAACTCTTTTGGCTTCTGTCTACCCTTAAAGTTCACAAAAATGCACCATGGCTGCCTTTTTCTTTACAACTCTCAACACTCATCACATAAATATCATATATTACAGGATACAGAAGAAATATGCTGACAAAATCCCATGTCTTCACTTTTCCCACTGAAAATCTGCCCAGTTTGCCTCCCGGCTTAAGCTCCCTCAGATGCAGTTTTACCCAGATCTTTGAAATTCCTCTAACATGACAGAAAGAGAGGTAAAGATAACAGGGGAACAGAGACAGGGGGTGGAGAGGAGAGAGACGGGAACAACCCAGCTGTCCAAATACTTAAATGCACATCCCAAAGGTGTTTACCATACCTTAAAGGTCTCTGGCTTCCTGTGTTTTAAAAGCCCACTAATGGACTAAGGGGGAGTAATTGTTACCATGGAGACTTTATGAGAAAGGCAAGAGTTCAGTCACAGAAAATGGTGTCAGCAAACTGTTATAGACACATCTTTTTCACAGCTGCTGCAAGGCCTGTTGCAACGGAGCCACCAGTAAGATACGGAGTCTGTAAGTGGTAAAATATCTATTATTTTAATTACTCATTAATATTTTCTCAATTAATTCATAGTTTAGTCTATGAGCTGTCAGAAAATAGTAGTGTTGTAGTCAAGACCGCCCAAACCGAGACCGAGACAAGACCAAGACTTTTAGGGGCTGAGACCAAGTCGAGACCAAGACCGAGGGAGGGCGAGACCGAGACAAGACCAAGACCAGTTCCCCACATTACATGACACACAATAAAATGTGGAATGAGATAATAGGTACTTCTCAAATTGATCTGAAAGATCCACATTCCCATTAAAACACCCACAAATTGCTGCTAAAGCACCCACAACACTCCTTTTCCATGCTTAATTAGGGTTATTGATTGCGTTTTGAAGCTATACGTTTTACATCCAATCAAAGTTAGGATGTTAACAAATAAATCAGACAATGCAAAAGCAATTTATTGATATTCCCAAAGTTATGGTCTTGACTGTTCTTGAGTCCTCAATGTCCGAGACGAGACCAAGACAATCAAAAAATGATCTTAAGACCGGTCTCGAGTACTACAACACTAGAAAATAGTGAAAAGAGCTTATCACAATTTCCCAGAGACCAAGGTGAAGTCTTCAAATTGCTTGTTTTGTCAGACCAACAGTCCAGAACCTGAAGATATTTATTTTACTGTTAAAAGTGACCAGTGACAGATCGGCCAGAGGCGTTCTTTTACACACAACACACCGGTCACACAAGACTTTCTGGAGAGCAGGAACTTTGCAGTAAGTGCTACCTCTGAACAAATAACAAAAAACTATAGATACTCTTTTTCTTTAGATAGTTAAGTAATGCCGTATTGCACCTGATGTCTTGTTGTACAACTGCTTCTTCGGCTCATGCCATCTTTGCTTTCTCAGGTTACTGCCACTGAAAATACTGGACACTGCCAGTGTTTGAGATACATAATGCTGTTGTTTCAAAATAAACCTATGAGATTCAATGCTACTGATTACTGCCTGACCCCAGCATCACCTACAGTGATTTATGATTTTTTTAACATACTACAGTGTCACACAATAAATAAGAAAAAATCTTTATGTACGCCTCTGAAGAAATGCTCCCTGGGAACACAGAGGTGGCACAGAGCCCTCCTGGACGCTGCAGCTTCAGCTCTTACGTAATCCCTGGTTACACAACACTGAGCTACTGCGAGCCTGTGACCTGAACAACCAGCAGCAATCCCCATCTAATCACTCCACCACCTCGGTCATCCATGTGTGCATTAGAGGACATTTAAATAGGCCGTAACAATATATCAGACAGACGCACAGTATTTACACAGAAGGAGTGTCAGCTGACTCAGCAGGAAAACCTGACATCTTTCTCTTACTTGCCTGCCATTATTTTATCACTATGTGGTTATAAAACTGTAATGAGATCAGACAAAATGCAGCTCTTAGTGAATAGATAACATTAACCAGGGAAAGAGTAGGCCAAGCCTAAAAGTATTTCTTCAACTTAATTACTCATGAACTTAATCTTAATTCACCACAGATAGGCTTAAACTTACTATCCTCTCCTACTGGATTTGTATTCTGTATGCAGTCTTTACTTTCAAGCAAATAGTCTATTTATTTTTTTTTTGCCAGATAAAGACTGATAATAGTCGGCGCATTTTTATCTACTGAATGAAAACATTACCTGCAAAGGGGTTAGTTTTCCTCTACCCTTAAGTTCAGTTAAGATCAATATTATATACACACTAAGCGTTTGAACAAGAACTTAAGAGCAGCATAACTGGTTGCATTTCAATATTCACTTGACAAGCAGTCAGGTGTGAGCTGTGACAAAAAAAAAATAATGTGTGTTTTCACCTCTGCAAAGACTGCTAGACATTTACAGACCACAAGTTTTAACGTTCAACCTCTCTCCCCTTTGAGCTTCAATAACGCTGAATACAAGAGCATTTAAATTTTAGACTGACTTATAAAAACAAACGTAGCTTCTTTGCTAATCTGCCAAACCAGATGTAAGCTTTTCTTGGGTTTGTAAAGTGAGCATTTATGAACCCTCTTAAAATAATAAGAAACAACGTAAAGGAATGGCCACAATATCAGATTAGGATATACAAAAATAAAAAATGACGTGAAGCTCTATATATTTTTGAAAGCAACACCAGATGCGATGTCAATATCACAGTCAAGCTCCATGCTAATGGCTAATGGGATCCCTGAAGAGGTGGAGATCAATAGAGTCATGTTCAGTGTCCCTCTTTGGGAAAGCTCACATTTCGCTGGTCACTATCAAATAAAAACCTGCCTGGTGTCTGACGTCCTAATGACACTGATATAGGGAGCTAAAAATGGAATTCAGCAGTTGATAAGACTGACAAGTAATGTTTTGACAGGCTTCTCCTAAAGAGAGCAACAGTGACTGCAAGACAAGAGATAACCTCTTCAATAGGGGTAATGACCAAGACTGTTAGCTTCAAACTGCACTTTTAAACTGCTATGGAGACCATTTGACTATCTGACTGACTTAAAGTCTTGATTATCGCTCTATTAATGCATGGCTCTGGCACTGTTCAGTCTCAGCTGACCTTCTCGGCCGAGTGAGTTTCTGTAAGACCACTGCTGTTGTGTGTAATGTGGTTTATGGACAGCAAAGGATGTGGCCTAGCCTGTCTTCAGGTGTCTCACTAGGAGAAAACATTAGCAAACCTCAGTTTCTAACAGAAGAATAGCACTTTGAGGACATTTCCTCCACACGCTGATCAGAAAGGGCGTATTAAAAACGAGTGACATTGCTGTTCCAATATATCATTGTCACTACCATGCGGCATCATAAATAGCTTCTTGCAGATACTGGCACAATATAGACCAACAGGCCTAGCAATGTGAGCGGTTACACACAAATTCTGCTTGCACATGCTGAGTTTTTCACAGAGGATATAGATATAAAAAGAACTGAATTGAACTGAATTAAGGGGAAGAGGAATGGATAAATGAAAAAAAAAACTGGATAGAGAAACTAAACAGCTTCAGTCCACTAAACACAAGAGGAGGTCAAAGTAATTTTGGATTCAATGTGCTATACGCGGCTCTCCTTTCATCTGCTGCATGCCCTGACTTTCCTGTCAGCTTTGTTTCCAGTCTGCCGGCGCGGTGAAGCCCTGTTTCACTGCACTCTTTTCTCAACACTGTGCCCGCAGCAAGGTCTTCCATGAGCGGTATCAAACCAGAGTTTCTTATCTGTGGAATTAGGCAGGGCTTATCATGAAATGTTCTGTAAATGGCTGCGTCACCTTATTTGGGCTGTGTGCGGCCTACGTGGCGAACTTGTTTTGAGCTGACTGGGAAGTTTGTGTCCCACTGCAGCCTAAACACAGCCCGTCCTGTTTCCCCAGTGTTGTTTATTGTGGAGTGAATGGGCCCAGTGTTTGTAAGGGGAGCCAAATGACAAAGCAAGATGTGCACTTGTTAACACAAGTCACCAGCAAAATGCTAAACTTTGAGTTGTGGCTCTACTAAGTCGCTCTGAGAGTTAATTCTTTGGATCCATGTAGCTGGTAAATGAAATACTGGACACACCACTCCGGATGATGGGTGGATGAAAAGATCATTTTCCCAACCTGATCAGAGAGCCATGAGATTTAAAGGGAGATCAACTAATATTGGCACACATAAATGTTCAGAAAGCAGTTGGGTACGACCTACAGCACATAGAGGAGCAGTTTGGTTTGAGTTACACGTTTCATTTAGACTATCATTTTCTGTTTTGCATCAAAAGGAAGCAATTGTGCCACATTTTCACACATGATAAACATCAGAGAGAGCTTCTCTCTAAACACAAGTGCCACAATGCTGCATAACAGTGTTGCCTCTCATGCCAGTGACATTTTGCCACACAATGGGAACAATCACTGAGTTAGGGTCCTGCAGGAGGATGGCCTACATTAGTCTAACATTGACTTTCTGTGCAGAGACTACAAAACATATGGACAATCATTTGTGAAGGATTCAGTTGCAAATCTCAAGTTGCGTCAGTGTTGTGACTGAAGGGCCAGGTAGGTCATTCTCCGTCTCCAGAGCACTAATATGTAGTACTTCACCCATAATGGAAATCCAAACACAGCCAAAAGGGTGCCGCCCATTTGATTCAGCAGGTGGAACAAACAGGGGCAGAAGCATGTAGACCGATTTCCAAATGCAAACACGGCCTATTTGTTTTGCAAAGTAACATAAACTTGCAACCTGACAACCTTTGCTGTTGACACGTCTAGCAAATTAAACTGCCTGAAACAAATTGCCTTGTTTACCTTTTTGCAGCCGGCAAACACGCGTATTTCCTTATATTAAAACCTGTTGAATGTAACTCAGCCAGACTTGTGATGAAAAGTAATGTTTGGATACAGGGGCTATGCAGCATATTGTTTTATTTAATTTATTTACGTGTATATGTGGTGAATTATAAATAGACTAGAACGCTAGGATTATGAAACATTTCAGTGGACACGTTTATAGTGAGGCTTATCTTGTAGTGTTGTTCTGGGATTTGAATTGGTTGCATCTTTTACATAGAGCCTTTGGTGTTCAGTTTAGTATTGGGTTTAAGCTGATTAAGCTCTATTGTCGTATTGTTTTCTAATTAAAAAAAAAAGTTAATAGTTAATAAGAAAAGTGTTTAGTTGTCTACAAGAAATGTATCTAAACATTAAAGGTTGGCAACTATCTGTGTCCTGATGTCATGAATCAAAAGACATAAAAAATAAGAAGAAATTTCTCCTAAGAAGGCAGCCTTATACAAAACGATAAATTAGTCAGTGAGAAATGTATAAAAATGTGTACGACAGTGTTGTTATTTTACCTTTCTGGACATGGATGATGTCTGGGTAATTTGCCAGGTGTCCTTGGTAAAGAGCTAACAAATCTGTGATGGGGTCGAGATCCTTGCTGGGCTGCTCAGCAAAATACTCTCCGATGGCTTCATACGCCTCCCCAGTGAAGGAGATCGCCTGGTTGAGTCCAGCAGAGTACACCTGCTGGTCCATTTCAAAGGCTTGGCTGAGGACCTTAAATGACAGCCCCACTTTCTGATACTCCTTCTTGAAACCACTAATCTGCTTGCGGGCAAACTCATTTACAGTGGCGTTGAGCTGCAAGGTGCTCTCGTCCATCCTTTTGGTGAAGGTCTTGAACCCGTCTATTTTGCTTTCGACCTCCTGGAAGTCGAGCGGAGCTGCAGGGGGGCTGATGGTGAGGAAAAAGTTGGCTCCGACCATCTCGTCCTTCTCGGCCTTCCTCTTGCCCTGCTTCCAGGCCTTCTCGTCAGCGCTGTTGCAGGTGAGGAAGTGCTGGAAAACATCACACCTGGCCAGGACAGGGTGGCTGGTCATGTGGTTCATCCACCATATCAGGCCCTTCCTCCTCTTGGAGATGAAGTCCTCCTCAAATCGCCCTGTGGCCTGCTTCTCCGGGATGTGTGGCACCGAGATAACAGGGAATTTCTCCACCAGGCGAGCGTACAGCCAGTCAAAGTGCTTATACCTCCTGTTCACCTGGGTCTGGGTGTGGGTGGGTGTCAGCTTATAGGAGATGTAGCTTTTCATGCCCTTGAACTTGGTCTGTTTAGTGGGGTCGTCAATTGTACAAGCGAATGGGTACGGGTTCTCCTGCCACTCAGGACCATATTGACCCATTACCACACAGATCTTATCCCCATCCTTCACAAAGCCTGACGCCTCCCCGAGCACAAACGCCTCTCCTCCTGACTTCACAAAGGTTGAAAACCTGTTCAGGTTCCTACTGACCGTGGCAGAGCTCTTCGCTTGCTGTGCATTTCCTCTTGCCATTGACGATGTTGACACTCTGTAAGTGGAAGGCCCATTGCCTTCAAAGTCCCTATACCTTCCTCCTACAGTCCCTGGCTCATCTGCGACAGTAGAGCTGTCATCCCAGTCATCATCCCAGTCATCATCGCTCCCTTGGCTCTGCTGCTGGTAAGTGTGCTGCTGCTGCTGCTGTTGTTGTGTGGGGGCTGAGAAAGAGGTGAACGCGGGCGGAGACAGTTTAGAAAGGTTCTCAACTTTATTCTGAGAGCCGTCAAACCCTCCGGATGGGACGTTGGCGTATCGGGAGTCCGGGTAAGTGTCCCCAGATGTGCTACAGCTGTTGTTGTTGAACGTGGAGGTGGCGTCGTTCCTCAGGATCTCCACGTAGGAAGCGGGGAACAGTCCCCTCTCTCCTTTGCTGTTCGTCCCCTCAAACCAGCCATCTATGTCCTGTTCGCTGTACAAAGTCAGGACTTCGTTCTCCCTCACCGACACCTCCCCGGGGTTTTCAGAGTTGAAGTCGTACAGCGCCTTGGCTCTGAGCGCCATGATTCACCACAGCTGGAAGAAGACCAGGACAGCGGGCTAACTTGTGGTTGGCTGGCCGGGGCAGGGGGGACGCGCAGCGGGCAGCCAGGCTCGCTCAGCCAGCCCACCCGAAACTACTCTTTAAAACTCCGCGTGCAAACTTCTCGCAGTGTGAGAAACCCCTTGTTTTATATCCGTTTCTGGGCTGCGGCTCGTCTTGAGAGGAAACTGCGGTGTTTTTAATCCAGAGGCTGCAGTGCGTGAAACTGGAGCGAACAGTAATTTCCGCTACAACGACACTAAGCAGCTCTGCTCCTCCAACCTCCCTCCGCTCCGAGTCGGACGCTTCTGCCTTCAAGCGCTGCGCAGCCACCGTACGTCGACCCAGGCAGAGTAATCGAGGGCGGAGCTACAATATGCTGCAATCCACCCAGACAACACAAATCAACCGCCTGTGAGTACCGCAAGAAAGCGACTGCAGACTTGTGGGGTGCTTCATATCCCCCAAAACACATCACAATCCAGCCTCACCAGCCTGTGTGGACGGTGTGACCCGAGTTGGAAAAGGCAATGCTTCATTAAAAAACAGCACGAAGAGGTCATGGATCTTGCAGAATCAGCTTCATTGGCTAAGTGGCCCCTGTGAACACACACAAGGGGTTTGACTCCGGTTTTAAGTTGCTCTCACAGTTTGAAGAACACGGACAGACATAGGCTACAGTTAAAACGTGGACAATAAATCTGAGCAAATAACAAACATTTAAGTTAGGCAAAAATAGGTGTCTTGAAAAAGTAACAGTGACCAACAACATAAAATGTTTATAGGCTATATATGTCAAGTGTTTCTGTTAATTTTAAACAAATATGCATAGTGCAAAGAAATAATGTTGAATGGGTACAATGCTAACATAGCCTACAATTTTGAGGTAAGCTACTTTTTTGCTATTAAATATTTATAGTTCACTACATTTCAGCAGCAAATATTGCACTTTTTAAGACATTTGGCCTATTTGACACCCATAGTTACTTTTCAGATTAAGATTAAACATTACTAACCTATGATGAGCCTATTAAATACAATGCATTTTCAGAAATTAAACTACACAGACAAAAATAAAGTGGTTAAAATCAATCTCGGCCAGATCTAAAATGCTACTTACATGAGTAAAGTGGTGCAATAACATAATATAAAATAATTTGACTTCGGTGTGTTTGTAATATTGTTACTTTTACTTAAATATATGAATACTTTACCTTTTTCTTTGGTTTAGTTAGAATAATGACTAACTACGATGTCAGATTAACCTTGGATTTTTGCCAAACTTTGTTGTCTTCCATCATCTAAAAGGAATTTCATCTAAAAGTGCTGAGGTTCAAAACTCATCTCATTATAAATTCAAGGTTGAGCAGCAAAATCACTTGCTGTACAAATGTCTCCCTTTCTGTCCAATGTTATGTAATCAATTATACATAAATAACCTTTAATGCATATAAATTCATCTATTGATCATTTGAGCCACTTGAGTAAATAATTTTTGCAGCAAAGACACATACAACGTGAATACAATAACAAATGCAACAGGACATGAAAAGTCTGCTGGCCATCTAAATATTTAAAAAACCTTTTCCAGTGGGAGTTTGTTTTGGGTGGAATGGCTTATTTATGAGATGCACTGAAGCTGCCGATGTAACATTTATTAATAAAATCTGTTTTTTGTAATTTACCAGAAATAGCAGACACTTTTAACAAGAATCATCCCAAACCCCGCAGTTCAGGTTGTTTTAGTTCTGTAGCCAATATCTTGACATGGACATAGATCGGTCCCAATAAACAAATCTGCAAAGAACATACACTGGTGGGTCCAGAGTGAAGGTGACTGACATTGGCTAAGGTCCTGTTTAAGGTTATAAAATCGTTTCATTATATGAGTAATCATTTTTATTTACTCAGAGACATATATGCGCAACTGAAACCACCCATGATGTGTTTTTGTTGACAGACAATTTTCTTTGGGAAAGATTTATTCTGGAACAAGAGCTATCGTTATGATATGCACTTTCCTCTAGTAGATACTGCCCCCTTGTGGCTATTTTGTTTGTTTTGCAGGGAGGAGGATGAATTCTTTACATTAGTTGACAATAATGTTATAAACAACCAGAAAAAAAAGAAGAAGAAGACGCCCCCTCTATATTAAATTTACACATTCTTAAATATTCTGCTTGCGTCTTCTCAACATCCTCCATATTTTTCAGACTTGTGCAGAGGACATCCAGTTCACCCTACACTCAACTGGGTTCGGGAAGACTTCCTTTATAGCACAGCACATGAAATGTTGAAGGGGAGTGTGGTCTCTAGGGGAACATGAATTACTTCAGTATGCCTCTTGCATCACAGACTTCTGATTCGTGCTGTTCCTCTAATCAGGATCACAGGATTGATTTTGGGCTCCGTGTTTGCTTCACACTAGATCATTCTTGCTACTTGTCCTGCTAATTTTGTCCTATCTGGTGTGATGGCTTTCCAAGTCCAAAGAGGGTTTTGTTTTTTGTGCAGGCTGTGGGGAAGCTAATCAGAGGAATGTTAATCAAATTTTACGTGGCTCTTCTGAGACAACATGAGAACACATTTCCAACACAGAGGCAATTCAAAGTGCTTTACATAGAAAAAGAAAAGCATTAGAATGACATTTATAGACAATAAGCAATAATAACCAGAATACGATCAATTAAAGTAGACTAACTTGAGATTTAGGAAATTAGATGAAATGAAATAAAATACATAAAATGAAATAAAATACAAATGGAATAGACCATAC
Source organism: Micropterus salmoides (assembly GCF_014851395.1). Lineage (NCBI taxonomy): Eukaryota > Metazoa > Chordata > Actinopteri > Centrarchiformes > Centrarchidae > Micropterus > Micropterus salmoides. The sequence goes on along the minus strand of NW_024043235.1, from coordinate 987 downwards.
AGTTACGGCAACAATATGTGGTAAAAGCAACAAAGAAAATAAAAGTGCAGCAGTGTTTTTCATTTAGATTTGAAAGTGGTACAGGGTGGGGCCACATTTGAGATCAGTAACCAAATATAGGATGACACAAATGCTGTTGTGACATTTGACACACATTAACACATCACAAGATTTTGTATTCATCTGACAAATGTACATCCTGTCTGTAATATCTGTGGTCAGGCACTTACTGTGTCATCCCCTTTCATTCATTATGTATTGTGTAATGTATTAGTCAGGGGCTGATGCATTTTGTGCTGCTTCAAGCTTGATAATACTGAGGGAACTGCATGAATGTGCAGGCACCAGGTCAGATTCTTTAGTTTGGGGTTGGTTTACTTGTTCAAACTGGAAAACAGAAGCAATTGGCATACAATACAGAGCCACCCAGTGGAGCAATTTGGGATACTAGATATCCCAGCGTTGGAAATTATTTTTTTTTTACATTAAAAACCTAAGCCAACCCTTTTCATCAAGCTTCAAGTAGCCTTGCTTTTATTGAATATTACTGACAGTTTTATTTTTTAATAAGATTAGATTTTTATTGCATATAATGTTTTCCCTCGCAGTCTTTTGTTTGTCAATTTGTTTGTCTAAATGTCAATTTGATGTCAAGTTATTTTAATTTCATTTTGTGTGTGAAAGGTGCTAGGATATACAAATAAAGCTTATTATTACTATACCATAGGGTAAATTATACATACTAAGACGCTCAAGTTAATCCAAATGATCTTTCAGTCGTGTTACCCAAGAGTCTGCCTTCCTCCGTTGAAACTATACTGCTACAGCAGTAATGTTTCACGTTTCATCAACTTACATCAGTGATGAGGGGACGTGTCCAAAGTCTCCACTGGGCGGTGTGAGAGAGATTATGTGTTATTAGTATAAATAATAATCACAGCAAACACATCAGACCCCCATATTAGTAGGTGCTATTCGGGAGTACCA
>NW_024043234.1:0-24421 GCF_014851395.1 Micropterus salmoides | reverse complement strand
TTAGGCTCTCCATCCTCAAGATTGCTGGTGTCAAGTTTTGTGATTCTCCTGTCTGTGAGAGAAGGAGAGATAAAGTCATGTTAGGATCCTATCAGAATCATATTTATTGCCAAGTTCTTCTTACAAATACACGACTTGTGAGCAGCAACAATAAACCTATGTAAATAAAGACATTGACAGGATTTATATTTGCTGTGTTAATCAAACTGAAAGAAACGGGAACATACTGAAATGCATTTCAATTTGGTTGATAATATCCATGCTGTGTTTGCTGTAACCATATGACAGCAAATCCTCTTCTGCCAAAGCGTCCTGTGCGGCCAATCCGGTGAAGGTATGTCTCATTGTCAGCGTTCCCATCCATGTCCACAGGCAGGTCAAAGTTGACCACAAGTGACACTTGTTCCAATCACCTGTAGTCAACATAACCACAAATAGGTTGGGTACGCTTATACTCCCTCCCAACAAAGACGATGTTTTAATTAGTCAGTCAGTCTTAATCTCCCTCACCTCTGGGAACACATTGGTGGTCACGAGCACCTTTTCCTTGCCGTTCCTGAAGCGTTCGATGACCGCAGCTCTCTGCTCCACGGTCATTTCCCCACTCAGCAATGCCACCTGGTGGCCCTCTTTGGTCAGGTTTGCAGTCAGCCAAGCTGCCATCTGCGAGTCTGAAGAAAAACTATCAGCTGAACTGAATTGCTCACACTGCATCCTGTCAGGGGATATTTTGCTGAAATTTGAATTTTTGTTATTTGTGATAAATTAGATATATTTTAAGTCATACCATAAGGTAACGTCTTAAAGACATGTTTGGCCAATGCAGATGCATTAAAAACACCTTATCACCTGTCAATTTACCAAACGTCAACACCACACTTACATCTGGCTTTAACATGCAATCTGTATCTGGATATCCTATGTGGACAAGGAAAAACACTTCCTGACTTTGCCTACTACTACTAGGTTTAGCTGCACATTAACAGCTACAAGTAGTAGCCAACAAGTCTTCCCTTCACGTGGGACTCTGCAAGTTTGTTGACATCCTCCAACCCTGCCTCATGTATGTACATATTTAGACGGAGAGAATTATTAATACCATGTATAAATGCAAAGGCCTGCGTATCAGATGCTTTGATCCATTTTGTGCATCCAGACACAGATCACCAGGTGTAATTGAGATCCAACAGCGAAAGGGAAAGGTTTTTTTTCTCCTCATATTATAGTGTGGACCAAACAGTTCAAACAACTGACTTACATGGCAGAAGATCATGGCCTGTGCAATGGTAAGGGTGCCATATAGATTACACAGTGCTGTGAATTGTCTTCCTTCTCCTTACAGACCACATAGAACTGCTTGATGGTGTCCAGAGTCTCCTCTTCACGCTTCAGCCTGATGATATTGGGATCGGGAACCACATGCTCTGCAAACTTCCACACAGAGTCCTCAAAGGTTGCAGAAAAAAGGAGCATCTGACAGTCCTTTGTCAGTTGTCTGCATTGGTACGGAGAGAAAAGAGGAAAATATTGTGACGAGAGGCTTGTTGACTGACATCACAAATTAAACTCTTGTCATTGGTAGGCTTCTCTGAAAGGAACCACCTATGGATACGTATGCTCTGGTCCCGATGACCCTGTGTGGCGATCATCACATCAGCCTCGTCCAGCACAAACATAGTAATCTTCTTTGGGTCGATGAGCTTGTACTTGGTGCACCAGTCGAGGATTGTACCCGGCGTTCCTATGACAATCTGCTGCTGCAACTTGGTGCCTCGCTCCACTGAACAGAATGCAGAAATTCACATAGTATAACCAACACCGGCTCTCTCATGACTTCATGCAACGTAACTACACTTAAGGTCACATTCTTACTTTTGCTGCCTCGAATTCCATATGCCAGTTTCACATCAGGACAAAATTTCCCCATTTGCTCAATTACTTGACCAATCTGCAGCGCAAGCTCGTATGTTGGCGAGATGCAAAGGCACTGAAAGAACCAAACCGTTTTTAAATGGAGAGTTTACTTCAGCGTCTCCAAACTGAAGGGACACTGGGTGGCTCTGCAGACTACATGTTACACTTACCTGAGTCCACTTTTTAGCTGGGTTTACATGGCTGAGCATGGCCAGAGAAAAAGCAGCGGTTTTACCTGTGCCAGACTGAGACTGGGCAATCAGATTCTGAGGTCTGGAACCAGAGAAAATACACATAAAGAAGTTAATAAATACCAGACAAGCCTGATGCAAGTGTGGTAAAATTCTCTTAATAGCTACTTCATAGTTTTAGCATTAAATTAAAGGATGATAGTTATAGTCCATTTTAGAACTGAAACTGGTCAGAGACTGTGATAATATATAATCATGTGTCATTTTTCAAGCAGAAATAAGAGAGTGCTTCTTTTCTTGCCCTTACATTATAGTAAAGTGAATATTTTGACTGCTTGTTGAACAAAAGACATTGATGGAGGTCACTTCATCACCAAGACATTTGACAAGACATTGGGCCTTTTCACAATATTCTAATGATTTACAGAACAAACTGGCAGATAAATTGATAAAAATAATGTTAGTTGTAGCCCTAGTCCATTTTACTTCAGGATAAATCAGTATGTGTGTGAGATAGATATCCTCTCGAGAGAGAGAGAGAGAGAGAGAGAGAGAGAGAGAGAGAGAGAGAGAGAGAGAGAGAGAGAGAGAGAGAGAATCTAGTTTACATTAGTTGTCCAAATTAGTAAAACCATTGATATTTTAATTTCTTGTTGATAGTATGTTCCAGCCATTTGAATGAACTGGGAAAAGTCAAAATTCTACCCCTAAAGCCAAATCCTGCATTAAACTGTTAAGTGAAACTGATAATTAGACGATCTAACTAGTCATTTTTCAATTAAAAATGCGAAACATTTGCTGGTTCCAGCTTCTCAGTTGTGAGGATTTACCACTCCTTTCAGTTTATATTTAAATTGAATATTGAGTTTTGGATAGTTGGTTGGACAAAACAAGCAATTTGAATATGTCATCTTGAAATTGTGATTATTTTCTGACTGAATTTAACAGGCGTAATAATCAATGAAAATAATTGCTATTAATGGAAGACTCCTTAAATAATCTGCATTCCATCAAAGTAAATTATTTGTTATTTTGTGAATATTTTTTTTGATTAATTGAATAATCATTTAGTCTAAAAAAATGTCAGCAAAAACACCTATTGGAATTTCCATGGTGATGGTGTCGGGTCATTTAATCAAACCAATAGAGCAATATTTAGTCAATGTTCAATTTGCCATGTCATCAAAAGAGAAGAACAGCAAATCCTCATATTTGAGAAAAATGAGCAAGAAAATAAAGTATTTTGAAATTAAAACACCAACTCCTCCAACCTCAACAAATTGCTGACAATATCTTTCCCCAAAGTCCAAGGTAATATCAAGTTTAAAGACATACATAGGAGAGAAGAGCAACAAATCCTTCCATTTGAGAAGCCTTTTCTTGATAAATGACTTGGATATCAGAATTGCACTTCTTCAATAGAGTAAAAATGAACTCACGGCTGTGCCAACATCATGGGCAAAGCATTCTCCTGGATTCTGGATGGTCTGTTGAAACCCATGTTGTAGACACCCTTCAGCAGCTCAGGTTTCCTATTGATCATCAAGTCAAACAAAGATTAAATTGTTTGGGGGGGGGGAGACATACTGTGCTCATCTATTTCAGATCAATTTCAAACTCACAGTCTCAGCTCCTCAAAGGTCTTCACAGAGTACAGAGGAGAGGTGGGGTCCCGCTGCAGAACCTCCACCTGGTTTCTGTTCCGCACCAGAGAGCGGCGGATCAGTTTATTCAACAGGGACTGTTCAGCCAGGTCCACTTTGTCCCCGTCTCTTGTCCAGCCTCCATTTTCAGCTCTCTCCGGCACAATGTTGCCTGCACAGGTGGAAAACCACACAAAAGTCCGTCAGACACCACGACAACTAAGCGGTAAAATTAGATAGCGGGGATGTTAATAAGGGGAGAACAACTAATTAAGTTACCATTTATGTCTCCTCTTATGTTGCGTGGACCACGCAGTCGATCCACCTTCTTTGAGAAGTCAATCTGGCCAGAGGAAATACAGTTTTATAACATTAAGGCTAAAAAAATAATGCGAAAATTGTTAGCATGTCATATTGCAGACACAGCAGCTAGGTAGCATATTGAGCTAACCTGCTAACGAACGATGAGCAAGTTCGTTTGATGTTATTTTTTAAGCTGTTGGTCACCTTTAAAACTTTACCTTACCTGTATGGATGGAGTTGTAGCTTCTTGAACGTCGACTGCAACCGCCCACGAGTCTTCGGACATTTTCAAACATTAATTGTGGGTTTATTTCGACACAAATAAATTTTTATCAAAAAGTTTGATGTCAGCGTGAATGATGTGCGTGCAAAGTGCAGTGACGACAAGCCGCTGTCCGGACCTGGACCAACCGCAACCCGCTGGACAACACCACTGATGCTGCCTTCGGGGCATCGGAATAATCAACATTTAAAGACCAGGCCAACAGAAGCAACCAATCATGGAGGTAAATAGAGGATAAATATAATTGACTTGTTGATTTAAAAAAGTCAGCTAAAGTGAACCATAATTCCGTGGCATATCTTGAGGTGAAAGTCGAAGGAAATGTTTTAGGAAACCCATATTTACCCTGATTCTACACTCTGACGACGATTTAAAAGTGACTCTTATGATTCTGTCTATCTCCCTGTATGATGTTGGCTGTGAAATATGTTCTTATTGTTTCATAGTCGCTTTTATGTGTGTTTGTGTGTTTTTTAGAACGACTGTGAAACAATTGAATGCAGACAATGTTATTTTTACGAGGTTTATGAGGAATACCTGAAGGCTCCGTAGTGTTCCCACCCTTTTCGTAGAGTGAACCTGCTGACACACCCATCACACAGACCCACCACACAATGCACAACAGAAGGACTACATAATAAGGTTTTTTGAATGATAGGAAATATACCAATATAATTTTTATAGAAATCCATAAAAAACAATTGCAATAATATTGCACATGACATTTTATAAGATGTATATTGCACGTTATGTGAAATGTAGGCTATTTCTATTATAAACTTGCTTTCCATTTCATAAATATTACTCTATGGGCTTCATCTTGAGTGTTGGTTGATTTAGTTTCTTCATTACAGTCAGTCAATTCATGTTAAGTTTATAAATCTAAAAACATTATAGCTAGGACTATATCATAGGTCTTTAAATAGTAGGGCTGCAAGTAATTATTATTTTCATCATTGATTATTCTGCCTGTTACTATTTCTTTTGTTAACTGATTACTATTTTCTATTTAGTAGGAGGGTTAAAGGCAGATTCCACTTAAAGTTAGATGTTGAGGTTTAGACGTTAGATGTTGAACTAGTGCTGCAGTTATTATTATTTTTGATTAATTCATTCATTGTTTGATCTATAAAATGTCAAAAAAAAATAATGAAAAATGTCACAACTTCAGAGAACCCAAGGTGACATCTTCAAATTAATTGTTTAGTGGACCAACAGTCCAGAGCCTTAAAATCATTCAATTTAAAATCAGGTAAGAAAAAGAAATGCAACAAATTTTCACATTAGAGGAGAATTTTTGTGTGAAAAAGAATTAAAATAAATAAATGTCTCTATTGTCTAATTGTTTCAGCCCTGTTCACCTGTTAACGACATGTTTGATTACCATGCATCTGATGATCTCGACTGAAAACTAAAGGGGACAGAGCGTTTTATGTCAGGGCCCCGAGGCTCTGGAACAGCCTGCCCGAGGAAATCAGGTCGGCTGAGTCAGTGAACTCTTTTAAGTCCCTTCTTAAAACATACTTTTATAGGAGAGCCTTTCCCGATCTTATTTGACTTTATTTTATCCCTTTTATTTTATTGTATTTTACTAATTTTATATTAAATTTTCATGCTCTTATCTTTTTTGTATTATTCTTTACACTTGTTAAAGCACTTTGTAACTTGTTTTTGAAAAGTGCTCTACAAATAAGGATTATTATTATTATTATTATGATGACTCACTAGTCAAAGCAGAGCAGAAATGATTAGCCGACCTATTGGTGTGGTTATCATTTAAGTAAAAAATACTGCATGTTCTCAAGATCCAGCATCTCTAATAGGATTTGCATGTTTTCTTTGTCTAATGTGACTGATGTCCCCGATTCTATGGGGACTATTAGGTGGACAAAACAAGTAATTTGTTGACGTTGCCTTAAGCTTTAGGAATTTAGGGAAATTGTCATTATTTTCTGATAGACCAAAACAAAATAAATGAACAGATCAATCAATCGGCTGCTGAAATAATAATAATAATCATTTAAGTGGAATTTGTCTTTAACCCTTCCACTGTTCAGTTGTTGTGAGACAGACAGAAAGTAAGTGTGTCAGTGTGTGTGTTTGTGTGAGTGTGACCGGGTTTGAATGGTTGAGAAACAGATAGACAGTAAGAGGGAGGGGTGGGGGGTACAGAGTTTTATTGGCTGCAGGTTGATTCAATTTGGAGGCGGATGTTGAGTTTCTGCCAACCCACACTCACACAAAGACACGCACGCACGCATACACACACACACACACACACACACACACAGACACTGTCTACATTTTCACGACTACCAAAATGACTTCATAAACACACATTAATTGTCATGGTAACCTTGCAGGAAAACAGATGGATCAAACCGAGTGATCACAAAAACATAGAGACAGCCAAACACCCACATAGGATTTAAAACATTAAGAGCTTTCCAATTACACCGGAGAGGAAGAAAGAGAGATTATAGGTGATATGAGGGGGGCATGTAGTGCTCCCTCACCCACCCATCTGTTCCAGCCTTTTTTTTTTCACTCTCATGGTGTTCACTCTGATCCCAGCTATTAAAAAGATACCTGGATGGTTCTTGTTGTCATTGATGTCAGGGAGGACTGGAGTGAGTGGGTGGTGCTGATGCTTTGAATGCGCATCTAAAGGGAAGGGGGATGTTTATTGGAAGGACTGGACCCACTGTCTCAGCCCCCCTCTCTCTCCCTCAAGCCCTCCAACTCCAGCATCCACAGCGAGGAGGAGGAGGGGGAGGAGAATAAATGCAACCGCTTTTGCAACCACATGTTGCTGTGCTTGATTGAACTGCTGCTGCAACAGCTCCTACCTTTCCTTTTCTTTGCGGTGTACATCCAACTAACAATGTGGCCACTGCATCTGTAGCTTCTGCCACCTGTGGCAGCACTCCCATTCCCTCTACGCCACAAAGAGAGAACAAAAAAGGGGAGCTGAGAGAGGTCGCAGAGGAGGAGAATATCTTTCCTGATAAGTGGACTTCTAACAGAGATTCTTGCTGCATACCCAGCTGACACAAATGAAAGGTAAGATAATGAGGCTGATAATGTATCATTATATCAGATGCATTTTCACGTCGCCGTGTGTCTCTCTGATGATGCATATATTAAAGGTCCCTGTCATTTGTTTAAAATAAAGAAAGGTCGACCAGTCAGATGATTAAAACTACTGGTGACACTGTAAACAGATATCCAGACACTGTGTTCCAACAGGTGGTTACCACAGGATCTGCACTCTGTTTTGACACTAATGAGTGCAGAGGAGTGTGGCAGTGTTCATAGGAAATGTTGAGTTGATGGTTTGGTGGTCTTTTAGCAAACCCAGGAGGGAGGCAGGGTGATTCATTTGACTGAGCCAACCAAGAGAGAAGTATCCTGGGACTGCCACTTGTAACACTAATTACTATAAGCTGAAAGACAGTATAGAAAAGGATGCCTTGAAAAAAACTGACACCTGCCATGCAGAAAGTAGAAATTTATTTTTTAAAGCATAGTGTAAACTTATTTAGATTATAAAGATTAATTTAATTTCAGATTAATTTGATAAAATGTCTTGATGTTCAGTGTCTGTGTCTCATCACAACCGAGAGTTTGCAGTCCCGCTGTGCTTCAATTCTTCTTTCATTAAGTCATTATTTTATACACCTGTATGTGGAGAATGTTTTTAAAGAGGGATGAAGGGATTGCCCCTATTTTTGGTTGACTGGACACATGATGGCACTGTCGAGACAGACAACTAAACAGTCTGTTTCTTTGCCATCAATAACCATGTGGTGCCTAAAACACTGGTTTGAGTATAAGAAAGACTGATCGAATTTCTTATTGATTCTGAAGGTCTTTTTATGTAGTCAGGGAGTGTGAAGGTTGTGTCTTTGGAGATCATGCAGGTGAACCTTCTACAGTAACCTAGGTAAATATGATTGTGTGGTTTGTGTGAGATTGCCAGGTATTTTAAATGCAATCAGTCACAGTATCAAAAATAAAGGCAGACTTTAGAGATGGTAGTGGTCAGTCTGCAGTCACACAAGCAAGCAAGCAGAGCTGTCTCTATGGAAATTGCTTTCGTCATAACACTTCCTATCAAGCTGGGGCTCTGGTCGTACAGCAGACACAGACCCTTCACAGCACATAACCAAGATTACTGGCGGAGGAGATTAACAATGAAGCAAGTCCCCGAAGCAACAGATAATTTTATATCTTACATAATTAGCAATGTTGCATTCCTCCCTGAGAATTTATCTTTATGTATGTGAATTTTTGTTTTTCACCTGACATGGCGTTGAATACTCTTTTTTTTTTTGGTGTGTTGTAATGATGATACCACCCTAAATGTGTTTTACTGCTGTGACCTTTATCTCAAAATTACCTGTGTGATCCATCCTAAAGCTCCTTGGTTTTACATCATATCGTTTGAGGTTGGAATATCTATCTTTAGGTTAGATACATATCTCACTGAACTGAGATCTAGATAATAGCTGTTTGAGTGTATGAGAACCCGCTGTGTTTCTGATGTTATTGCTGGGTAACAAAAGTGACAATTATAGAAGGAACATGAATAAATCATGTGAAATATATAAAAAATATCAGAAAGTTTTATTTCAAGATGCCTCATTTCAAAAGTCTGTTTTTATCACATAGTGACATTTTCCCTAATAACACTTTTATTCCATACCACTTCATAATGTCTCTTTTCATGACAGTGGTGTTGATCCCTCCTTCCTTAGGCAAGCAAGATCAACATTTAGCCAGTTAGCACCAATCAACTATATAGCTGGTGCTGTAAAAAACTGACTGAATGAGCTTGAGCTTAACTAGGCTGCACATGCTACCTACCTAGCTGGCTAACTAGCTTGGCTGGGTTGTGAGCTTGGATTACAACATCAAAGCGACAAACCAGTGTTAACAGGAGCAGCAGCTAACATTAGCTAGTTAATTCACAGTTACCTCAGCTGTGTTTTGATTCTAATAGATGTTAGAGAAAAACACACAAAACTAGCTAACACTTCTAACACAGGCTCCTCACTTCCATGCTAAGTTACCAGTCTAGCTAGGTAGGTAGCATGAGCAACTTTGTTGAGCTAAATAAATGTATATGTTAGTTTCTGTGTAACTTCCAGACTTTGACTAAATAACTTTGACATTGTCATTGCTCCAGCTAACAGGAGCTAACTGGCTACATTTGCTAGCAGTTGTTTAATTTGTTAGCAGAGTGAAGAAGGGTTTTTAAAAAAATATATATATAATAAATATATTTAATAGAACTTTATTATTATTACAATAAATAGAAAAACAGCATTTCATAATAATGAGTTGAGTTTTAATAATTTCCTCAATTATGTCATTAGTTTCAGTTGAATATTTCACACAATTTTTTCACATTTTCTTATTTTAATCCTCTTTATATATTTAATATTTATACAATATTTAACAAACACTTTGCTTTGCTACAGCTTTTGCTTCTGGCATAAAATATCATTATCTTATGAGTTGGTTTAAAACCTTTTTTGTGTTTACATGTGGCAACAAACCAGAATCCTAAAATAAGCACCATGCCTGGACTCATTAACAAGGAGAACCGGAGCGCTCTGCCCCTTAGTGTCTCTGACATCACTTCCTGTGTCAGGGGTTATACTTTGGCCCTGACAGCCTCTATGACCTACGAAAATATCGAGGACCATGCAATTGAGGGTGAGTGTGAACACTACAGGAGACTAATTTGTATACTCCCGTTGTATGAATGATAGCCACTTTCAATTAATGTACTGTTATGCTCTGAAACACACTTTTGTAAATTTCACTTTTTTCTCTCCTACTGCCTTTTAGGGATGTTCATTTATCCGCTGGAGGAAAATTCCATTGTTGTGGGGTTCGAGTCTATGATATCCAGTCAGATTATAACACTGCAAATCAAAGACAAGGCAAAAATTGATGACTGTTATTTGGATTGCTGCAACACATCTAATGGAGGCCTCCAGAGTGGCAGTGGTAAGATGAAAGCTGTTGTAATCAATATTGTCATATTAGCACTGGGTCAAATTACTATGTGTAATTATGAAAGGGGTTGCTCCTAGTTGTAGTGATGAACCCATAGAGAATTATCTGACTCTGCAGTTCCCCTTCAATTGTCTTGTCAATTTTGATTTTCTGTTGGTTCACTTCATACAGTCTATGGTTCACTCTCACCACTCTCATCAACTCTTTTTCCCAGCAGCAGCAGCAGCAGCAGCAGCAGGCTGTTTTTAGTGAAGAATCTCATATAAGCCCACTGTACACTACCTGCTCAGCACCAGATGACAGACAGACAAAGTTGTCAACTAGCCGATGAACACAGTGGACCATTTAGCAGCTGTAGAACCAGATATTTCCCCTAGGAGTTGGCGGAGACAAATGGAGAGTGACTATTATATTTAATAACATTTGTCATTTCGCCTGAGACATGACTTTAAATTTATTTCATGTCTGCTTGATTTGTAAATAAGTGGCCAAAAAAATAATTTAGTGCAGGTTTAAAGGTGCACTCCACTGAATAAAGATCAGTTTACACATTACATGAAGTTATACACTCTCAGCCTGTGAAATCAGTTCTTTAACATCTTCTGTGGCTCTGGAAGGTGCTTTCTGAAGTCTGAGAAATTACCCCTGATTAGGTTACCAGGGTTATCTAGAATCAAAATTATAACAGAAAGCCCTCATTACTCATTACTGCAAGCATGGGAAAGACATTTACCAAACACAGAGAGGTCTAATGGTGCGTTCCAATTACTATGGAAGTCAGAGCTGGAAATGACGTCACTCCCAAGTTGATCGCATTCCAGTACACAACAGATTTTCGTAAAACCAAGATGAGTGCTTCTCGCCATTGTTAGCAGTACCAGTTGATAACAATGCATTACCCGTTTTCTTGCACATACACAGTAGCAACATGCCCACAGATGTAATTTGGACAGTATTGTGTGTACGACTGATTTGATGAGTCACAAATAAAGACAGAAGTTGGATATTACTATGGCTTTAACTTTGTTGATGCTTAGAGCAGCCATTTTGGATTTTGAGTTCGGGATTGGTGAAGTTCTCCCAACTTTCTGAGTCAGAAATTCAACTTAAGGGGGCGTTCCACTTGAAATTTCCGACTGGGAACATGGAAATTCCAATTTCCAGTATTTCCAAATTCCAGTAGAAGGGACCATGCACTATAGGACAATATAGAGTTGCATTATGGGGTGTGAAGATTTAATAGTACTAAAGACTAAAAGGAAATCTCTGCCCTTGATCAGCAGTCTGTCTCTCATGAGTGCCCCAACTTTATGGAACTGCAATACTAAATTGCTGGAGTACCCCTTTAAGTCTTTTGTTGGGTATGCATTTGACCATATTTTCATCAGATTTTTATGGAAAACTCTCTGAACTGCTTGAAAACGGCTCATTTGTAGTCCATCCCTTTCATCCCTGTGACGTCACAGCCCCTAAATAAGATTTTGAACCTGAAAATGAGCATAATACCACCTCTTTGGTAGGAGTAGAAGTACCGTCTGTAGAACTAACTCTGAGGACAATCCTTCTGTACTGAGTACTGTACTAATCTAAGTGTTTAAATGAACTCTGATTGAGAAGAGATATTTATGACTTTAAAGATAACAGCAGTTTCCAGACAGCTTTACATTCGCTTGGTTGCCTTCTGATTCATATAAATTGTGGTACATAAAAAAATGTGGTTGTTTACTAATCTAGTCTGGTTTTACAGGACACATAGTGTTGGATGAGGATTTGGAAAGGACAGTGTTAGTTGTTAACCTTGGGATCATCCCTCCTATGGAGACGGTCCATATTCTAGTTAGTACTTCTTCTGAGCTCTCCACCCTGCCCAGCGGCGGTATAAGGGTCTCATCTCCACCTGTGTGTACACCCCGGGTACAGAGGACCATCAACGAGGAGCAGGGACTATCTCCAAACTTCTCCAGAACGTAAGAACAGATAAATTCATGAAAACAATATAAAACATTATAAAAACTTGTTGAAATTACAGCATGTTACATGTTGTGTTCAAATTTGGTGTATTTTAAAATTGGGTTTGGCTGTATTTCTAGGCCACAAATGTGTGTTTTTATAGATGGAAGCTGACCATACTAACATTTTACATGTTTTTCAAGATGGCTCAGTTTTAATATAGTTGTGCTTTGCTACTTTTAGGCGGGACAGGCTCACTTGTGCCTCAAGTCCTCATGATCAAACTCCCAACTCCCCTCAGCTGTGGTTGGCTTCACTACTGGAGGAGGAGGCCATCAACTCCATGGACTATGAGTTTAACTTCCAGCTGGAGATTCGGGCTCCCTATCTCCTCGCAGGTTAGAGAATGAACCAATACTGGTGACATATTTGTTGGATATATTCTCTTAGGGCAAATCCACTTGTCAGCAGTAATCAAGAATTGCATTTCAGTGCTTCTTGAAAGCTCTCAAGTCTGCAATAAGATGTTATTAATGTGACGCATCCTGCAGTGAGCTGCAGAAAAGGGAATAAAGCACTGTTCTTTTGTGTGTTTTGCTTTCACACCTTGCTAAATGTTCTTTTATAGTTGGGTATTGGGAACATTAGTGGGCCATATAAAGTTGTGAATGGTTGATTTAACATTTTGGGATTATTTGCTATGAAGCTACAGCCAGGAGACTTGCCAGAGCTAGTATGCTCTGTCCAAAGGTATCAGCACAACTGAAGTTCAATGATTATCACTTTGTTTTACAAAAAACAGAGTGTAGATATGACTGATGTGGTTGTGTGCTGGGTTATGTCTTGGCCGGGAGCAGTCAATAGTCCAGCACATAAGTCCATGTGTTGGTTAGTAAGCTTTAGAGCTGGTGGGTGGGTTTTATCACCTTTGGCAAGGCTAGCTGTGTCCCCCGTTTCCAGTTTTTATGCTAAGCTAAGCAGCTGCTGGCTGAAGCTTCAAATTTATCCTACAGATATGAGAGTGGTATTGATCTTCCCATCAAATTCTCAGCAAGACAGCAAGACATTTAATACGTGTAATTCTTAAATCTTTTCTAATTTTTTTCCCATGTACAAATTGAGCATAGCGTAAGTTAAGGTAACAAAGTCAAGCTCAGCTCACAATCCCAGCATATCAGTGGATAGCAGCCGATCTCAAAGCCAGCCTTTCCCTCTTAGCATTTATTGGCAAATTCAATACAAGGCACCTTATTTAAGCTGCTTAAGACTGCCTATCCTTGCGGCTTCCTCTGCAAGCCACTTTGCAACACGCCGCCAGCCCAGCTCCTCCTTTCAGGCTGTGTCTGACTTATCAATGTCATTTGTGTTGTCATTGATGCCCGATCTGTTCTGTACCCTGGGGAGTTCTATGCTGCTGCTCTCTCTGCCTCGGGATTTCCATTTAAGCACATGGAAGGGCAGGGAGATGTGCTCTCGCTGTCTTATGGCTTTCCACATGCAAATATCAGTTTCCTTGATAAAAGCTGTCCTGACTAAAATGGGAGTAATTTCCGTGGGGCCTACTGGTTTGTTATTACTGGTATTACTGGAGGTGGACCCACTGGTTATTTGATCTCCTGTGGTTGTTGCTCTGTGTAGGTGTAGAGAGCCCGTCTCATGCTATCCGAGCTGATGCAGACCCTCTGGCCCGCTCTGCCACCAGCGTCGTCATCACTCTGGCAGACAAGTACACTTATGACTGTCCTGTCGAAATCCTCATCTACCCGAGCGGTAGGTTCCACAGCTTCAAAACTCACTCACAGCATAGCAATTAGTCTTTCCTCCCCTCTCAAGTACACTAGTTGGACCTTGTTTACTTCTGCTCTGTCAGGCTTCTTTTACAGCAGGTTTTGTGTTAAGTATCAAATCAGATCAATTGCGAGGTGACTCACCAAAATGTCCTGTTGTTAATGTATGCCATGCCAGCGGAGTCAGACAGCATTCAGCATTGTGTGGGTGTGCAGCGTCAGGTCTGTTTTTTTAATCCTGTGCTCTCGTCTCTCTCTCATTCCCGCCTTGACCTACACTATGTGTGGGCCATTTGTCTCCCAGAGGCATGAATGAGCCATGGCCTCACTGATCCAATAGGCATCTTATGAAGGTGTTGTTCACAAACAGACCTGCTACGAGTGTTGGGCAATTTAATTCAGCTCAGACTGGTGCTGCACTTTCAATCACAACATGGATGCTCAGTTTGAGCAGAGAGATGGAGCGGACTGAGCTGCATTACAGACACTGAAAACCAATAGAGATGATAAGGCCTAGAATTATTCACCAAGTACATGAATTTATGGACATTTATATTACATTTCAACCAGTGTTTCCCAGTAGAATATAGCAATATTTCCCACTAATATAATTAATAATCATTAATCATGACCTGGACCTCTTTAAGCTGCAAAGTAACTAATTAATTTAGGGTCAACATATGAATTTCACAAAAGGTCAGAGGTCTGGAACAACAGTGCTGGGGATTTTCTAGAATCACACACACTGCCTAGAGCAGGCTAGAAAAAAATATGTTACCTTTGTAAATAAAATGTAAGCCTTTTAATCTAAGGCCTTTTTATGAGAAAACTGAAATCAATGATTTTCAAGACCTGCCGATACTCTGCACTGAAGACAATTAACATTTCAAATCCCAAGGATTCGCAAAACTCTCTGAGCTTATTTTGTTTTCATGTGGCCCAGCTGTGATAAGCAATCACCTCTTCATTCTCACATCAACATGGGGATAATTCTGTGCTACTGATTACCACACTCCTGCCTCCCTACCTGGTGTCAATTTCAGGCACGTCCATCTGCTTTATAATCTTCCTGTATTATTTATAATCATGTCTATGTCCTGACCAACTGTTTTACTTTAGAGCCACATGTACCACATGTGCTCATTGAGAATGGAGACATGATGCAGGAGGAGTACGATGAGTATCTTCACGGCCGGAGCGATTTCATCAAGGCTACCAAGAAGGACTCCAGCAATGAGAGGAAAGTGAGTGAGTTCGTTTAGCTTTTTGGCTAGTAGCCGACTTGAACTGCCCCTGACCTGCCGCGCAATCGCACATACATGTCATCATAAGATGGCAGTCTAGGACAAAATAAAACAAATCACATTCTGGTTAGACATTCTGGTTACTACTACTAGTTTCTGGGGACAGTAATAATTACTGAGTAATGCATTACTCCCAAACACTATCATACCAATATCAGTTTGAGGAGAGTGTTAAAAGTTACTCAGTAGTGCAATATTACAATAATGCCTGGCAACAAATACTATTTTTGTGATTCTGCAGTGATTATGTAAATTGTTATATCTAACAGTATAATGCAATCCAATACTATGATATCATACCATACACACCATGTGGTATGATTTCAAAATTACTACAGGGTTTGATCAGTTCCCTGTCTGACATATTGACACATTATGATTTATGTAAAGGTAGTATTTTTGCAGTTTTATTGATGGAGAGATTGCATCAACTTTTGCAGGCGTTTATGGCACCTGTGTCCACTCTCTGTAAGTCCACATTTTCATGAAATGTGGAGAGTTGTAAATGTTACTTGAATTTTCTACTCTCAACCTACAAAGGCAGAGAGCAGCACTTGTAAATTTGAGAAAAAAAGAGTTTAAAGATTTCAGGCTGGAAGGCCCATTGTAATTCCTTTATTATTTTACCATAACAAATGATGCCATACAACATAATACCTAAAAATGCAGATACTGCACTATGCCTTTGGATACTCTTGACAGAATGCAAAGAGAAAATGGAGTATACACAAACAAAATGTTGGCAAGGACAATTATCCTCCTCCCACTGCCTCTCCACAGGGGTAACCCAAGGCTCAGTGCTAGGGCCCCTTTTCTTCTCAATTTACACCACCTCACTGGGGTCGATCATTCGCTTGCACGGCTTCTCTTACCACTGCTACGCAGACGATACGCAACTCTACCTATCCTTCCTGCCAGACTACCCCATCAGAGCAGGCGTGTCCCTCTCTAACTTCAAGAAGCTCTTGAAAACTCATCTCTTCCGAGAACACTTCCTCTTATAACACCTCTAACTCCTAACATCTAACATGCACTTCCTGTGCTCTTAATCTTCTATCCACTACAATTATCTTGAATTGATTGCACTTTTTGTTAACTCTAACTTATTTTCCTAGGTATTTACCCCATTGATGTGATATGTGCCATTAGTGCTTACTAGTATTTACTGCTGCTTTTATTATGTATTGTCAGTTGTAGATCTCGTGCTGTATTTTATGCTCTGTTATGCTATGTTGTTCCTCAAATGTAAGTCGCATTGGATAAAAGTGTCAAATGAGTAAATGTAAATGTAAATGGCACAGCCTTCAGGAGCAATTTGGGACACCGTCTACCTCCTGAATCACAGCCACCGAGTATATAACATATACTACAATATTTATTTTTAAACAATGCAATAAATACATTCAGATATGGGTTTTAAAGCCAGTAAAAAAAAGCTCAGACAACAGTTACTCTAATCATGTTTCTCCAACATGATAAGTCTCAGCAACTAAAATTAGTTAATAGGAATTAGGAAAAACAAATTAACAAGATGTTTCAGCAAAATGATGTTCAATTAATCAATGTATAGTTCTTCACCAGATAGCCTATGGCTATGTTTTCACTTGAGCACTAACAAGTTAAGGCACATTTTACATGCTGTTTCCATGGAAATTATGCACTTCTATGGTACAATCATTTTTACATGGTGAAACAGATTTAATTTTGACTAGTTACAGTAGGCCTACTGCATTCTGCCTTTGTAGGTTATGAGTTACTGTAACCAGTTCAGCGTTATTATTTTTCAACCTGCCTAGTTAATAGAATTGCTTTGGTTATTAAGTTATGAGAGATTGAGTCCATTCACATCTCTGCTACCATGAGGTTAAATGACCAGCAGACCTAAACAGGAGAGAGAGCACTTAAAAACAGAGAATCATAAAAATGGGTTTCTATGGAAACACTCCAAAGGCTCGCCACATTCTGCCTAGAATTTCCTGCACATCAACAATAATTGATGTGCTCTGTCTGTCGACCTAATGACTTCTTTTGTCTTCTTTAAGTGTTAAATCAAAGCCAGTCCAGTTATATCATGGTGCCAAATCCCCCTTAATTTATGCTGTTTGATTTTGATCCTGTCCCTACAGGTAGATATCATTCACAGACGACTCCATAAGGACATCCTCCACAACCCTGTGGTCATGTTGAACTTTTGCCCTGACCTCAAGTCTATCAGCTCAGACCTGAGGAAGGTTCACGGCGAGTTTATCTTCCTCATCGACCGCAGTGGTAGCATGAGTGGGGTTAACATCAACCGTGTGAAGGTATTCTAATCTCAGTGTGGTGTGCGTGGGTTATATTTATTGTGCAGATGCAAACCTTCATTGAGACGCACATTGATTTACATATAAATTATAATATATAATACATCATAACCAGTTTAAAGACGGGGGTTTCTTCAATTATATTTGCAGAATACACTGAATTTGTTGAAACATCAATATATGAAAAGAAGACATATAGGCTAAAAAATGTATAAGATTATAAACAGTTTAAAGAACACTAACAACTAACAGCACCTCGATGGAAAAGATCTGGGAGAAGGACCTAGAAAAGAACATACAGCCTGATACTTGGGCATCAATTTGGCAGAAAATACACAGAATATCAAACTCGGCTGTAACAAAATTATACATTTTAAGTTTGTTAACAGGATACATCACACACTGAGAAAACAAACTAATGAAACTGTATAGCAATGAAAAGTTTTGGCCTGCTTTCATACGATATGGAAATAGAAATAAAATGGTGTCCGTTTTCTCTAAGATTATTAAAGCAATGGGATATTGAATTTATGAGTGCAAAAAGACTCATAGCTATTAAGTGGATAATTAATAATATAAACGAGAAATCATAGCTACAAACCTTTGAAACACAAACAGAGCAAATTTCTTTCCTCCTGTATGTGACCTAATATACACTGAACAAAATTATAAACACAACACTTTTTTTTGCCCCATTGCTCATGTGCTGAACTCAAGGATCTAAGACTTTTTCTACGTACACAAAAGGCCTATTTCTCTCAAATATTGTACACAAATGTGTCAAAATCTGAGTTAGGGAGCACTTTGCTGAGATAAACCATCCACCTCACAGGTGTGGCATATCAAGATGCTGATCAGACAGCATGGGTATTGCACAGGTGTGCCTTAGGCTGGCCACAATAAAAGACCACTCAAAATTGTGCAGTTTCACTGTATTGGGGGGGTCCGGAAACCAGTCAGTGTCTGGTGTGACCACCATTTGCCTCACGCAGTGCAACACATCTGCACAACACGTCCACTCCTCTTCAATGGCTGTGCAAAGCTGCAGTCAGGTCGAGACCCCGATGAGGACGATGAGCATGCAGATGAGCTTCCCTAAGACAGTTCCTGACAGTTTGTGAAGAAATTCTTTGGTTATGCAAACTGATTCATGCAACAGCTGTGCGGGTTTTGTAAAAAAAACAAAAAAACAATCCTCCCTGAGCATGAAAAACACCCCATCAATTTATGGAATTCTGTAGAGATCAAACTGAAAGCTAAAGCATGAAAACACATGATATGTCATTAGAGGCTATGTAATTGCTTTCTAGGCTCGTAGCCATACTGATTCTGCAGTTTTATAGGTGTGGTTAACCAACTGTGTGAAGGACATGTGCACAAAGATATTGATCAGACAAATCATTCATTAGATGTTCACGTACAGAGCTGAACCTCATTCAAGGTTTATATTTTTTTAATATGCTTGTATGTTATTTGCTGCCTGCTACTTGTGCACTAACCCTGCCTTGCGATGTGATGTTAATGTATGACTCAGACGCAGGCCTTTATTGGGTGTGTCTGATTCAACAGAGTTTGGGCTTAAGGACAGGGCAGTGATATTTACCACTGACCTTATAGGAAATACTGCAGAATACCTTTAAAAATATCTTTAAAAACTGAAACATGACATATACCTACATTTTCTTTGTTAATGCACTTGAACAGGCATTTTGAGTGTCTGACCAATGTGGTCTAGGTTCTCTTCATTGTCCTCTTCACCTGAATCAAAGTTGAGATAAGTGGTATGCCTCCGGAAACTGCTCCTCTGCTGTAACAGAGGCAGTGATGGATAAAATGACACTGCATGATGCCACTCACTCCTCTCCTTGAGAAAATCTGCTGTGAAACGATGCAGCTGTGTAGAGCACCGTGCTTCAATTCAGCTAGAGATCAGTAGATGTAGTTTTTTGCAGTGGAAATGATTGCATAGTTCAACAGGACATTAAGCACCTAATGAGCCCAAGAGTTTTGCCTTTTATTTCCACAGTCTTTGTTCTGTTCTATTTTCTGGACATTACCTTAATCCGCTCTCGGTCTCTCTCTCTCTCTCAGGATGCCATGGTGGTGATTCTCAAGAGCCTTGTGCCAGGCTGCCTTTTTAACATCATAGGCTTCGGCTCTACATTCAAATCACTTTTCACAACCAGCCAGAACTATGACGAGGTAAAGCGGTTGTATATATATTTTCATGATGAATTACCATATTTATTATTTTTTATCTCTGTGATGTAAGAATAGCATTTGTGTTTACTGAGCCAAAGAATGGTAAGATACTTTAACTCAAGAAACCGCAGTTAGTCTTTTCTCCTCCTCATCGTCACAACTCAGGAAGCCCTGGTCCTGGCTTGTGAGTATGTTAGGAAGATCAGAGCCGACATGGGGGGGACCAACATCCTAGCACCGCTCAACTGGATCTTGAGGCAGCCGATGTTCAACGGACACCCACGCCTACTCTTCCTGCTCACCGACGGGGCCGTCAGCAACACAGGCAAGGTTATCGAGCTGGTCCGCAGCCATGCACGCTACATCAGGCAAGTATTACTGTAAACACACACTCAGGCTGATAACTGAGCTCTATTCTGAATGTTAGAAATGACCCATTTCGTGCTAAATGTGATCTGTACCTGCAGACGTAGAAATATAGCACTCACACTGACTTGAATATGTGTTTAAGGTAGCTGCTTGATATTCAAGCACAGAAAAGCTACTGTATGTTGAATGATAATATATTCATTATTTCTTTATGCCCATTATGAAAATGCCAAAAGGACTGCACAGGGGATAACATAAAATCACATGCAGGCATTTTCATGGGCTTAAATGTAACACCTGGTTATGGAACTATAATCCTCTCAAAATGAAATCCGTGAATGTGCATTGAATGTCTTGTCAGTGTCAAACATGATTAATACAAAGAATCAGATTTGTGCTGTCTTGATTTTAGATAAAAAAAGACATTGTTTAAAGCTACTAGTGTAAGGATATAAATATTCTGCCTGAAGGCTGCAAACACCAACATCAACTGAGAAAGAGCGCCTGTGGCACAATAGATCTGCAGTTTACTGGAAAATCACTTCACTTTGCAGCCTGCACCTAAGTCTCATGCTGTGAATCCCTCCCCTGAGTCACTCTGAAAATAATCGACTTTTGTCTTCCCCCTTTTAATGGATGACTGCCCCCAGATGATTAGGTTCACAGAGCTTGGCCAATTCATCGACACTTTCTGGATCATTATCACACTATGCTTACAAATCAAATGACCAAACAACAAAGATTCGTTCCAAAAATCCATGTTAGGTTTTTAACTATGTAGGGGATATTTCTATTTTTATCTGCACTTTTCGACCTCATTAAAAATGCAAAGGAATGTAGCTGGCTAATTAAATTAGCCAGTTTGCAGCTGGCTAATTAAATTAGCCAGCTCATCCCTCTGTGAAAAACCGAATAAAATGGCAAAATAAAGCCGACCTTGCTGGAGCAGCAGGCATGTCTCAACTCTCTGCACCATGAAAGATCATTTCCAGTTTGCCCCCCAACCCAAATCTATGTTTGCCAAATTTGATTGCTTATAGTTTATAGCTCTGTGAAATGTATGCACATCCTGAGAAGACCCCTGCTGAGCTGCAGTGTTTAATGTGTTTGTGCAGATGTTTTACATATGGCATAGGACAGAATGCCTGCAGGAGGCTGGTGAAGGGACTGGCAACTGTTTCCAAAGGAACAGCAGAGTTCCTGGCCGAAGGAGAGAGGCTGCAACCCAAGGTACTCATTTCCAGCTTTGTGTATCACTCCTAACGACAGCTGGCTATTCTGAGGGCCACTGGAGAGCCATTATGCAGTGGTTTCCATCACTAAGTGTCTACCACTGATACCAATTAGAAAATCATATCTCTGAGACTCCATTTGCTTTATGTACTGGTCAGGGAGAAGCTGTATTTTGTATCTGAAAGTCTATTTTAGTTAGTTTATTTTGCTCCACAGATGATAAAGTCCCTAAAGAAAACCATGTCTCCAGTACTCAGTGATATTTCCATCGAATGGCTCTTTCCTGAGACCAAAGAAGTGCTGCTGTCCCCTGTGGGCAACACCTTCCTGTTTCCAGGGGACAGTCTGATTGGTTACTGTGTGGTTTGTGACACCACCCGCTACCATGCCAACCCCAAATCTGTAAGTGCAAGACATCTTCTGAAAGGAGACAATGACCGCATGCATGACTTTCTGTGTTGTGAATATTTCAGAATGACTTGTCCGTTATCTCTGAAAGGCTTTCCTAGGGAGATAAAAAAGGGCTAAGGCTAACCATGAAGAAATACTTGGATATGTCACCTACTCATAATCTCAACAGGATAAGAGGAGGCGATACAGCATGATGCGCTCCATTGAATCAGCCAGCTCTGTTTTCACTCTCAAGAAGAGGACCCAGTGAAGACAGGTGTCGACAGTCAGGGATCCTACAGGGAAGCACTCACTGGCCCTGTATGACTTCTACCAGGACACCATGATAGACAGCAGCCCTGCCACCACAGAGCAAGACACCATGGGTAGGAACTTACAGTTTTATATATAAATGTTAATTTGTGTGTCTAATTGCACTAGTCTTTTCTTTTGTAACACTAGTGGTAGCTGGACTACTGAACTGCCTATTGCGCCAAAGGGACCAGCCAATGTAGGTTATCTTAAGTGGATACTATGTATGTATGGCTAGATTAAGCCGCCAAGTATCTGCTCCTTGCTTTGATAAGGTAGGATTCAAATGCAGTTTAAAGGTACACCATTACATAGTTTGCCCACCAAAGAGCACCGACAGGTTGATTTTTCAACTGTAAAATGTCCTGCTTATGTATCTTTGTCAGACAATTAGAATGACATCACCTGTGAAAAGACTTGTACATCATTAACATTATATTGGGCTTGCATAGGAATGTTTGCATTTCCCCAATGTGTATTGTTAACTTATTTCAGCAATCTGCTGTCACATTCTGAGGTGTTTGTGTGCTTCAATATCACTTGGCATTGAGTTTGTTAGGTGGAATTCTTATTTTTATTAGGCTAGTGCAGTGGCTCAGTGGATGGCAATGTCAGTTGATTGGTCCAACATTTTGGTCCAAACCGAAATATGCCACAACTATTGGATGGATTGGGCTTGCTATTTTGTACAGACAATCATGGTTCCCAATCAATGTATCCCAGTGACTTTGATGATTCCCTGACTTTTCCCCTTGCTCCATCACCAGCTACATTTGTGTCTTTGAGTGAAACAATTATTTTGTACAGATATTCATGTCCGCCTCAGAATAATCTCTATAAACAGATATCTGCATAAGAAATCAGAATCTGTAGGCAAGAGACATGATTTTGGTATTAGAGGCTATCTGGTTTCCGTATGTAGTCCCTTTGGACAAAATGCAATCTTTGAATCCATCAGCTATAGTATGACGATGATTGAGCTTTTTGTCAATCTCGGAACCCTAGAGGTTAGCTTTTATTAGTTTTTAAAAAGACAACAGCTGATGGATTCCAAAATTGCCACTTGGACTGTAAAAAATGACCAGCACGTGGAAGAGGAAGACTTGGCTACACCGGAAGCCCTGAAGCATTGGCCAATACCCCCAGAGGCTAAATAGTGGGTTCCAGCACTGCCCTCAGAATGGATTGTAGTGACTTTGACGATCCCTAAACATTCATTTAGCCCCATCATCAGGTCAAAATTTTACTATATGTTACTTATAAGTAATAACCAAGTACCTGCTAAACTAATGACATTCCCATCAGCCTCAGCTATACTTTGTGTAAAATGGAGGACCATATTGGCTGACTCTTATGTTGACCATTCACTCTGATTAATTATATTTAGTGCTAATAAGCAAAAATGAAAATGCAAACATTGAAAACATTACCTGATAAAAATCAGCATGTTAGCATCGCCAGAGTGAACATGTTAGCATGCTGTGCTGACAAGAGGCGTCATTAGGCCTGGGCATCTGTTTGGTTTTTTTTAAAACAGAAAAATAAAGCCCCAGAGTGTCCAATCATGCATTAAAGCCCTTGAAGATAATATGATGTCATTGAGTCCTCTGTCCAAGCAGCAGATCGAACGTTACTCCACACTACTCAGCATACCGCTCTCTCTGCACCAGGATGCTTCCAACTGAAGCCCCTATGAGCTGCACTTTATTGGAGGTGCTAAAGTTAAAATTTGTGGTGGGATTGATTCCTGATCAGAAGTGTTTTCAGTTTTGGTTTTCCACCTCATTGTCTCATCCAGTACAGTCCCAAACAGTTCCGTGTCTGTCAGACGGTCTGAATGGGTATATCGGCAGAGCAATAATGCAGGCAAATGCACAGCAGAGTATAGTGCAGGTAGATTTTGTTAAAATATTGACTTTATTTCCATTAGATTGATGTTATTTTGGAAATGTCTGAGATCACAGATATGTGCAGAACATTTGAACATGAGCAGATAACTTGCTGATACTCTATTTATTAAAAAGCTATTAAAGTCCATTATATAGTATTATTGACGTGAATAAGCGTCACCTGCATATTTAAAGACGTTACTTTAATCAATCATGCCCACTTGTGTTTACTTAGCGGGGATGATATTAAATGAGAAAGTTGATCTACAGGAGATAATATTTGAAAGCAATACAGAATGCCTCAGAGCCTTACTGCAT
>NW_024043233.1:0-35854 GCF_014851395.1 Micropterus salmoides | reverse complement strand
TTATTACAGAAACACATCTTCCTCCTGCTCTTCCTTATCTTCCTATACTTCATTTTTCTTTCCTTTCTGTGCTTCTCATCCTTTTCCTCCTCTTGCAACCCTAGTTATCATTTCGCTATGGTTGTATGCGTTAACTTTCTCTTTTGGCTTTATCTTCATTGTACATTTTGCCCGTGTGTGTGTGCTCTAAGTGACTGCTTATCAAAGGGGCATTATGGAGTTTCCAGCGGCTACTAGCGGTGCGGTTTTAAGATTGCAACCAGGCGTCTGCTCGTACGCGTGCTCGCTTGAACTCATGATCGAGCATAACCCGAAACACAACCACTTTCATACAGAAACACCACAATAAACACAGGAACACCAGCATGCAGGCTGTGGCTTTTCTCCAGACATGTTCAGGCTCTGTTACTTCGATGTTCCCGTCTCAAAGGCAGATCAACACCGGCTCTTTAACGTTACTTCATTCAGCGCAGCGAGCCGCATATCGGTACAATCCTCCCAGAAAAAAGGCAGAGTGACAGCGGCTATAGACAGACAGGGAGAACAGACAGAGCTGGAAACTCAGGTATACTCCCACTGCAACGTTACAGTAATAGTTTTATCGGCTGCAGGTTGAACTAATCCATGCTCGTTACATGATCACAGTACATTTACTGCATTTAGCCGACTGCTACAGCGTTAGCTCGCGCTGCTTCTCAGTAACTATCTTTATTCTGTGAATCTTTCACTGGAGGCTCAGCAATGTCAGCACAGCTACATGTATTGGTTGATGAAACGGTTAGTGAGCTGGACTGAATATTATAACGAGATTGTGTCACACTTTATAACATTCAGACCGCAGCAAGTAACTTTACTGTAACTAGTGATATAGGATGGCTCTTCCTCTGTGTTGTTGTGACCGTTATGTTGCAGTGTTTTATGTTATGTGGGTCATGTTAGTTACAGCGAGGTGGAGAAGCTGTGTACCTGCGTATCAGTAAAACCACAATAAACCTAAACTGAACGTTACGAAGCAAACAGCGGCAGGTCGGATCTACTGTAGCATTAGCTAGCTGCTCCTTTACGTTAGTAAACAACATTCCACATTTCAGTGTTTCCCATACGTTAATTTTTTGTGGCGGCCCGCCACAATCAACGCTGACCGCCACACTGGTTTTCGATTTTTTTTTACTAAGCCTATTTAAAATCTTATTTGATTGCAGAGCGCCGTAGCGCATTTGCGCAGCTCTTCCTCTCGCTTGTCTCTCACTCACCCGTACCTCTCTCTCTCTCCCTCATGGAACACAGCTGCACGCTGTCAATGTCGGAGACCCAGCTTAAAAAAAGTTATTAGCAGGCATGTAAGGAGCCTAGCTAATAAGAGAGCTAAGTTAATGAGGCTAGCATGCTGTATATAGCTGGTAGTTAATATTAATGCACTCGTGCACGCACGCATAACTTTGCACCGGATAACATTAGCAACTGCTCGGCGTTAGCCTGCTAATGTGACTTTCTCTGTGTGTCTCCAGCTTTACTAATGCTCACTGTGTTCTTACTCGACTTCACCTGAGCCTGTTTGGTCTGATGGGCTTCAGCACCTTTATTGTTGTTTTGTATCCTTACGTGGAGCCTGTGTTTTGCTGTGAGCCGGTTGTTTTATAGTGCTAGTGGACTGCATGTCGTTAGCTGCCGTGTTGTCGCTGTAGTCAGAGAGAGGCTCGGGAGTGCGCACAGGGCTGAATCCGACCCCCAACCACCAACAATCCTACATTTATCCGATACAAAAGGATGCTGATTATTTCACTGCTTCAGTTTAGGTTTAATATTCTGTTTATATACAACAACATTTCTGGTTCTATTCAAATACCAAACACTAGTGGTGTATTTCAATCAATGTAAGTTCAATCACTGAAAATACAACAAGCCAATCCTTTTGGGAAAGCACAAAATAATAAACTGCAATTTCAAAACTGTTTGACAGTAAACACATGGGAAATGTCTGGCAGTTACAAAGGCATTTTGAATTGATGAACTGATTTGAACTTTAAATGAGGCGTCTGTATTGGACTGAGCATGTGATTGAATGTTTTTCACTACTTATCTTTGGGTTTAAAAGTTAAGAATTTAGATATGCATGTTGTTTTTTGCAAATCAGACTTTTACATATAACACTGCTGTGAAAACGTACAATGGTGAAATAATATGAAAGCAACATTAATCCAATTTTTCTATGCCAACGAATCAAACTGAATCTTATCCATCAGGTCAGATGGATACACAGACTGGAACAAATCCAGTCCACACACACACACACACACACTCACACACTCACACACACACACACACACACACAGCAGTCTGACCTGTGTGTTGTACTGCTGGCGGTGGGTGGCACGTCGTAGATGTCCTGCTGGGTCGGAGGCTGATGTCTGGGTGGGACGTCGTACTCGTCCTGGTCTGGTTTCACTGTGTCATACACATACACCTGTCCAACCCGAGTAGGAACTACCACCTGGACGAGAAACAGGCAGCTGTGATTCAGGACTAACACAAAGATATGTAGTCACACTGCACACATTAGTCTGACGGTAAGAGGAACGATATCAACCCTACTAGAAATATTTGATCAACAGACAGAGAAAAGCTTTATGTTTATGAACAGAACGTTATAGTACAAACAAAGATTAAACTCCTATCTTATTCCATATGGTCCCTTTGTCTAAAAAAGCCATTTAGCCTGTGTTTATGTGACTATGGCAACCTGCAAAGGTCAATGCAGCACCGAGTCTCTTTCATCAGACTCTAAAGTTAAAAACCTAAAAGGCTTCCTCACCTCTGAATGAGAATGTACCGCTTCTTCACACTGAATGAACACAGACTTAAGGTTGTTCAGTCTCATTACAACATGCTGCTGACACACAGACACACATAGGCAATAAAAACAGAGCAGGGGTCCTGTCATAGTTGTCGTGGGAACCAGGCTGTTCTATTGTGTGCCTGTTTAAACTGTGTATTATATGGTTTGAGTGCAGAGTCAACCAGCAAGCCTGGGAAACCACAACAGCTATGGTATACAACACACAACAAAGTTTGTTATCACAGCACACACTCTGAGTATCCTTTCATCATCCTCTCTTCTCTCCTTTTGCTTTCCATGATATCTTCATGTCCTGGTTAAACCAAATATTACCCGCGTCAGCTGCAGAAATGCTGTGAAAGTGTAACCAGGCCTTATGCCCAACAATGGAATATCGTTTCTTATTAGCCAGCACGCTAACCACCAACACTGCCACCAAAATCAGTCAGTCATTCACTCTGGAGTGGACACTCATTTGGTCATCCCTGGTTCCCCTGCTCTTCAGGGTAAGCTAGTGTAGCCTAACTACGTCCTTATCCATCTCTGAACTGAAGAAAGATGAAAGTGATAACTCTGGATAAGAGAAGAGAACAAGATAATTCCTGAAAAGTTGGATATAGGATGTATTGTCAGACATTCTATGTAGCTCAGTGTTGTCATGATCATTTCATTTAACTATAGTGCCATTTGTTGTATTGTCTACTGTCTGTAGATTATCGTATAAGTCTGTTGTAATGTTTTCTTGTTGTCTGTGTTTTATTATTCTTTCATTTGGTTTCTTTGGCTTCTTTGTGTCTGGTTTTTAAGGTTTGTTGTTGTCCAGCGTCTTCTGTCTGTTGTTTTTAATCCTAGTACCCATTCCCTACAGGAGACCCCTGTCTCCTGCCTGGTCGTTATTGTAAATAAGAATCTGTTCATAATTAACTTGCCTGGTAAAATCAGGTATAATAAAAATAAAAATCCAAAAAACATAACAAAACAAACACTAGCTTACAGTATGCTATAAATGATGTGCTGCACTGTTCCATGCTATGTATTAGAACCGAAATCAAGCAAAGGTCCAAAAAAACCTTTAAAGATAAATGTCATCATGTGAGCTACATAAATGTAAATACATAACAAA
The DNA here is from genome assembly GCF_014851395.1 of Micropterus salmoides. NCBI lineage: Eukaryota > Metazoa > Chordata > Actinopteri > Centrarchiformes > Centrarchidae > Micropterus > Micropterus salmoides. The sequence continues at coordinate 31,895 of NW_024043233.1, read as the reverse complement.
ACAGAATAATACAGAATGTTATAGTGTATTCTATAATATACAGCGTATCTGCGGGGAAAATCGTTATCTAAATGTTTAATTCCAAATACCCATCATCAGTATCAGACCTAACATCCCGTATCGCTCTGTCTGTGTTTGTAAGTCAAATCATTATTTAATCCCACTCAGCTCCAGCCCTGATTAATGGAAGCTCTCTGATAATATTTGCTCAGCTCCCCAGCTGTCAGAGGTACGCCAAGCGGGAGACAGACAGAGACAAATGATAAAACCATCTATTAGACAACCTGTCTGTAATAATCTGCCTCAGCCTCCTCACCCCCCTCTGTCTCCTAACACGTTCTCTCCGTTCCTTTCCACAGGAGGGGAAATTCTAACTTTTTTTCTCCAGAGGGATAATTTTATCACTAGCTGTACAATAATAAGAACAAATTCCTTAAAATCTGAGAAACAGTATTTGTTTACATCATTTTCTCTAATTCTTAGTCTGTCACACGTAAACACCCCTCTCCTCATTGTCAGAAAGCTTTCATCAGTATTGCCGACACTTGGCTAAGAGCCAGATGTGTCCTGCAGACACACATGCACGAATTCACCCACGCACACGCACACACACACACACACATACACACACACACACACGCCATCCCCAGCCTGTCTGTGTACACCCTAGACACTCACGCTAAGTGATCTGTGTGTGTGTGTGTGTGTGTGTGTGTGTGTACGGTCTAGTAATAGTAATAACGTGTGGATTCATGTTTGGATCTAATGATGAGATCAGCGTTGGTGAACTTCACATGACCAACAGAAAGGTTGCTTCGACTGAGGCCCCATCCCTGGTTTTCCTTTTAAAACACAGACCTTTCGCTACATTTGCACCTCCCGTCCAGACTAAACAGTGACTCGAAAACGCTGCCAAGCCCGTTTTTATTTTAAAACTCCGGGGTGGCGTTTTAATGCGGACGAGAGAAAACGGAGGACGCAGACACTCACGTTTGGCTTCCTGACTGTGTCTTATCAGTCATGCAAAGCAAAGAAACAAAGCTACTGACAGAGTTTTAGTTTTGGTATTTTATTAAAATATTTTGTACTGTGTAAATAACACTTACACACTACTGTGCATGTCGCCGTATGTTGCTTTGGACTCGTTGTCGGTTCATGCAAAAATCAAATATCTGGTGTGGTTCTTCGTCTCTAATATTACTTTTTTCTTTCGCCAAATCTACTGCAACTGCTTCATGTTTACACCAGCACGCGCATGCCTAGTGTACGTGAACGGCCAGTAGATCAATTCTGATACCCAGCTAAAATGCTGGTGTGGATGGAGATCGTTTTGTTTTAAACTCTATATGTAAACTAAAATGTAATAGTGCAGATGTGGCCTAAAACTACCTCTGACAGAACGGTTGTACTGTGGAGTATGGATGCACGTGTAGTTTGCAGTCATCGAATTTACTGGCACAATGTTACAAATGTGAATTGACAATGAACGTGTGTGAACCTCCCATTCTCTAACTGCAGCTAACCACGTAACCAGAGAACGTATTGGCTCTATCTTACCAACGTTAATTTTCCTTTCAAAGGTTGCTAAAGTATGTTACCTCCTCTTTGTATCATTCATTGTGCACACACATGCATTTGTGGCATTGGAAACACCAGTATCTCACAACTGTGGTGGATTGGCTCTGAAGTACCTTGAACTGACTGTCTTGACTTGATTCTTAAGCTTTAGCAAGCTCAATACACAGAGCAGCTTTCCCAGCATGCAACATGAGCCACCAGACAGCTGTTTCAAGTTTCTGTTCAGCCTGGTTTCTTATGTCTCATCAGAGAACTTTGGCCTGAGGACAGCTGTATGCTTTCAGATTCACTGACCTGCAAATCCACCAAAGAAAATATTCTGCATGTCGCATTCTTAGAATAAATCAGTAGCCTCATAAAAGATGCAGATACTCTGACTTCACACGCTTTTGTTTATGAGGATTCAGTGAAGGACAATTCCTCTACATGCAAATATGCACACACACACTCTGACAGAGGGGAATGTGTGGCACAAACTGAGATGTTCACTCCTTTGTTCTGTGTGTAATATTACATCAAGCAGAGCACCTGCTCTATGTGAAGAGTGCAATGAGATATTTTCTGTCATGAATATGAATGTGCTATATAAATAAAACTGTATTAAATATTATCTGGTGGTAAATACAGCAAATTCTCCAATGAATCTGACTAGAATCTAATCCAGATCTTCCAGCTTCAAAATGACCACTGTAACCACACACAGAGGCAAATATATTTTACATACATGCAGCTGCAGCAGAGAACACATATAAAATAAAGCAAAATAAATCTTCACAGCACAGATGTAAAGTTCAAGAGAAAATGGGTAATCTTAGAGAGAGGCATAATTACAGTAGGAGGGTTGGGTGGTTTGTCTGAACTGGTGGACATGGCTGCTTTAGATCCAGAGCTATGCTCTCACTCTGCTCTCTGCTTTGTTTCTGCCTGTTTTGGTGGAGAAATCCAGAATGAGAGGTCCAATGATCAAAGTCCGCAAGGTAGATATATATGTATACAGTCAAACTGCTGCATTTCTCAATGCATAGAAAGAATTTTGTAATACTCATATACTGTTTCACAATTGTTCGTCCTCATGTACTTGTAGTAGTAAGGTAGTTTTCTGTATTTAAAAGTTCATCAGTCATTTGTGCAATGATGTTCTCTTTCTGTGCTCCTTGTACTGACACTGAAGACTTTTTGGGTCTGACACTAGCTTTATTAAGCCAGCCTAAATATTCTTCAATTATACACAAGAAAAATATAAATTGAAAGACGTGGTTTAACATACCATTAAAAAGATATACAGGACCAAAAATAAATAAATATACATTAACACACACAAACCCATACTGTATTTCATTTTTAAAACATGCCTAGATTAGTCTACGCATACAAATCTATACATAACAGCCGCCTGTATGTACTAAATACTTACAGTATTTGCAGTGGAACATAGCCACTGTGTGAATACATAATATAAACATGCAGAGATGCATGCCAGAAAGCCATGTATGTGTGAAGTTGTACTATGCACATATGTACTGTATCGTGCACCAATTTGCATTAAAATTATTCTCATCAGATTTTCATTTGGTGTGTCCTGCCAGCCACTTGATTCTACAATGATACTCTTTTCTTGAATTTCCATTTTTTTTGAGCAGTTATAAGATGAAAGCGAGTTTGATGCACTTTAAGTCAATTGGTGTAGTGACCTCTAACATTCATGTGCATTCAGACCAAACACAAAGCAAGGGTTTGGGGCGGCGCCATTACATGCAAAGTGAATGCAAAGATGTGAAGGGATTCGCGAGAAAGTTGACAGCTATCCATGATGACCTCTACTCTGTGCTCCCACCATGACACTGTTAACAGTGCTTAACCACAAACCAACAATGAAACATATACTACAGAGCACATTAAATGTTAAAGAGTTCTCTTGCTGGAATTATAAAAAGCCAACATTTTGGCTCTTTTATTGTTGGTATGTAGACGTGCAGATAGTTTAGTTTTGCCCTGGATTTGAGATATAAACTCCCTGGCCAGGTCGCCGTGCTAGTTCCGGGTTGGACCCCCTTTTGCCGTCAGAACTGCCTTAATTCTTCGCAGCATACTTTGAACAAGGTGTTGGAAACATTCCTCAGAGACTTTGGTCCATATTGACATGATAGCATCACGCAGTTGCTGCAGATTTGTCGGCTGCACATCCATGATGTGAATCATCCGTTCCACCACATCCCAAAGGGGCTCTATTGGACTGAGATCTGGTGACTGTGGAGGCCACTGGAGTTCAGTGAACTCATTGTCATGTTCAAGAAACCAGTTTGAGATGATTTGAGCTTTGTGACGTGGTGCATTATCCTGCTGGAAGCAGCCATCAGAAGATGGTACACTGTGGTCATAAAGGGATGGACATGGTCAGCAACAATACTCAGGCAGGCTGTCACGTTTAAGCAATGCTCAGCTGGTACTAAGGGGCCCAAAGTGTCCTAGAAAATATCCCCCACACCATTACACCACCAGCAGCAGGCTGAACTATACAAGGTACAACGATACAAGGCAGGATGGATCCATGCTTTCATGTTGTTTATGTCAAAGTCTGACCCTACCATCTGAATGTTGCAGCTGAAATCGAGACTCATCAGACCAGGCAGCGTTTTTCCAATCTTCTGTTGTCCAGTTTTGGTGAGCCTGTGAGAATTGTAGCCTCAGTTTCCTGTTCTTAGCTGACAGGAGGTCTTCTGCTGCTGTAGCCCATCTGCTTCAAGGTTCGACGTGTTGTGCGTTCAGAGATGGTGTTCTGCACAGCTTGGTTATAACGAATGGATATTTGAGTTACTGTTGCCTTTCTGTCATCTCCAACCAGTCTGCCCATTCTCCTCTGATCTCTGACAGCAAGAAGGCATTTTCACTGGATATTTTCTCTTTTTTTCAGACCATTCTCTGTAAACCCTAGAGATGGTTGTGCATGAAAATCCCAGCAGATCAGCAGTTTCTGAAATACTCAGACCAGCCCGTCTGGCACCAACAACCATGCCACTTTCAAAGTCACTTAAATCCCCTTTCTTCCCCATTCTGATGCTCGATTTGAACTTCAGCAAGTGGTCTGGACCACGTCCACATGCCTAAATGGATTGAGTTGCTGCCATGTGATTGGCTGATTAGCTATTCTTTTAACAAGCAATGGAGCAGGTGTACCTAATAAAGTGGCCAGTCAGTTTAACCCTGTTACTCCACAGCACATTGTCATCAAGTCTGCCATGCTTTGAGCAACATAACCAAATTCCGTTCACCTTCATTGGATGGAGAAAGAAATCTCATGACCTACGTGGATACCACTACAGTGGGTGAGAAAATCAGTTGGTGAACAACACTTTAACACACAAAATCCAGCAAGACAATAAAGTAAAAACAAAGACAAAGAATACCATGCCATGCCAGCTATATGGGGCATGTGGCAACACAAAAAAAAGGCACCAAGAGGCAGCACGGGGGTCTTAACAGATTAGTGCAGGGAGAGGCATGTCTCCTGCAGAGCACCAACACACTACCCCCCCACTAAACTGGATGCCAACACCACATGGCATGGCTGGTGTGTGTGTATATGTGTGTGTGTGTTCTGTCCATGTGTGCACACAGACTGGCTGCTGTCTGGCAATTCTGGCCAATTCCAGATGGACTGATTCACCTCTGTTGGAATATGGTGATGGAAAAAAGTAACTATAAAACCTGTTAGTAAGTAAAACATTATTTATAGAACACCTTTTTAACACAGGTTACAACATGTTTCACATCCTCAGTAATAAGGACTGTTGAGCTGACATGCTGCACTGTGTGTCTGTGTACTCGTCATAATATTGGAAACTTCTTCCTCTCTTTGCAAGCTCTGTGTCATTTTCACTGGTTGTGATATTTCCTGTGATTATGGTTAAACAGCGCTACTTCTCAAAACTGAAAAGTATTAGGAAGATGTTAAAATGTCACATTCAACAACCTTCCTGCACCAGACTGCCATTGTGTGTGTTTTTATCCATCTCCCTCTCTCTATTTGTGTACTTACAAATAAGGTAATCATGGAATCCTGTTTGGATAGGCACGTTGGTGTAAGTCCAATAGAATAGAAAAATATCTATTGACTGTAGCTGTTTTCAAATATAAATAAATGCATCCTTGGATTTGTGAAACCAGGGTTTGAAAGGAAACTATTTTTGGTGAGCACAACGCACTGATTTTTCTGTCATCTCTACACAGTAGACTTGGTTTTAGAAACCCACATCCTCAAGTTTCATTTTTAAATTTAAAGAAATGAGACTTGAGGTGCAAAACCAAAGAGGGATGAAATGAGTCCTACTGCAGCCTTCTGTATGTTTGTGTGTATGTGTGTGTCCACAGATATGTGTGGGAGTGTGCCAGACAGCCGTGTTAACTTCATTAGCCTCCAGTTAATCTCTCAGCATGTGGTGCAGCCTCACACATATTTCATTTTTCTCATATGTGGATATTATAGCACATGCTATTATAAAGGATCCCTCCAGGTTTTCATAGGAACATTAAGATTCTACAATTGATAAATAAACGTCAAGAAGTGATGACAAGCTGAATTTATATGTTAGAGGTAAAAATGATTAACAATACTGACTTCATCATCTTAGACCCTGAGTTTAAATTAACCAATGTATTTGAAATTTCTTAAAACATAAACGTGATGTTTTTCTGTCCATCACTGGCTGTATCCCCATTGATTTAACACACACATATCTTTATCATATCATACCTTACAGTACATGTGTAGAAAAATACCGTAACTTCTTAAATAAAGCTTGTATTCAAATAATGGCCAGTGCAAACAAATAAAGGCTCGGGGGAAAACTAATTCTGTAAAATATCCATCTGTACAACAACAGTCATGTCATACTCACCACTCTGCTGTTCACTTTCTTTGTTTAACACTAATGCAGTTTTCAATTACAAATCAGATCTAGCATTCTCTGCTATTGAAAGAAAACTGTTAAGCTAATATCAGTAACTCAACAATTAAATTTTACCATAAAAGACCCACCAGGAAAATCAGAGATTACCCTCTTTGAGCTGCTGGAAGACTTTTAATATGAAATATCTGTGCAGGAAGTGTTTCATTAATGGTAGCTCAACAGTGATCGAAAAAAGCTTCAAGGTAGAAATGAGTGGAACTAATTAGAGAAAAACAAGACTTGTTTCAGAGAATAGACAGTACAAGCAGTACAGTGGTGAATATGACATGACTCTGTTGGTGTACTGATTGAATTAGTGCTGTGGAGATGTACATTGGGCTGAATTTATCAAGACAACAGGTAAACATGGACAACATAAAGCCCTTTTCAGACATGGAATATGGAACATTGCTGGCTTCATCCATCAGTTAAACTGATGGCTTCAGACATTCAGACATGAGCTCTGTTCAGACAGACACCCATTTACGGTAATCTGACTGGCTAACTCTGAAGAGTACAGAAGGAGCGACCGGGTCCTCCATCTGCAAGATTGTAACGCGACCACAAAAGACTGCAAAAGAACCACACTGAATCACAGTGGACCTGCCAGCCAACAACCAGCACGTCAGTTCCTTTACGGACTCGTAACGTAACTGGGCAATTATATAGAATCACGTTACTTGGCTAAGCACAGGACTGTAGTTTTTAAATATTTGCACAGTCTGTGAATCCTTTCAGTTGTTTTCTTTGGCCCACACTGATGCAGAAGTATATTATCATACTGCATTATCATACTGCATCATCATACTACAATATCATACTGCATTATCATACTACATTATCATACCACATTATCATACTACATTATCATACTGCATTATCATACTGCATCATCATACTACAATATCATACTGCATTATCATACTACATTATCATACTACATTATCATACTACATCATCATACTGCATCATCATACTACATCATCATACTGCATCATCATACTACATCATCATACTGCATCATCATACTACATTATCATACTACATTATCATACTGCATCATCATACTGCATTATCATACTACATTATCATACTGCATTATCATACTGCATCATCATACTGCATTATCATACTACATTATCATACTACATTATCATACTAAATTATCATACTGCATTATCATACTGCATTATCATACTGCATTATCATACTACATTATCATACTGCATTATCATACTGCATTATCATACTACATTATCATACTGCATTATCATACTGCATTATCATACTGCATTATCATACTGCATCGTCATACTGCATTATCATACTGCATCATCATACTGCATTATCATACTGAATTATCATACTGCATTATCATACTGCATTATCATACTGCATCATCATACTGCATTATCATACTGAATTATCATACTGCATTATCATACTGAATTATCATACTGCATTATCATACTGCATCATCATACTGCATTATCATACTGAATTATCATACAACATTATCGTACTGCATCATCGTACTGCATTATCGTACTGCATCATCGTACTACATTATCGTACTGCATCATCGTACTACATTATCGTACTGCATTATCATACTGCATTATCATACTGCATCATCATACTGTATTATCATACTGTATAATCATACTGCATTATCATACTGCATCATCATACTGCATTATCATACTGCATTATCATACTGCATCATCGTACTGCATTATCATACTGCATTATCATACTGCATCATCATACTGCATTATCATACTGCATTATCATACTGCATCATCATACTGCATTATCATACTGCATTATCATACTGCATCATCATACTGCATTATCATACTGCATTACTCAATACTGAAATAAATGTCAGAAACAGTAAAAGTTTGAAGTAAAGCAGCCTAATTAATGTCTGTTATTGTTATTATCACAACACATCAGTGATGTGGTAATTTGATTTGATTTGATTTTAAGATACACTGCTATTGTCATTATTCTGATGGAATTCATGAGGATGGTTGAATAAAATATTGATTTATTGATTAGACATGTTTTTGATATTTATTTTGGATAAATTGGTATATTAATCTAATAATAGGCAACTTTTTTTCTTTAGAATACACAAAATTAGTTGTTAGATTATTTTTCTAATTTAATAAATAATTGTTAGATTAATCGACTTGAAAAATAAGTGTTATGTACACCCCTAGTCTAGAATAAAATTAGAATTAAATTGAACTGATCAGGATTGAATAAAAGTCTTGTTTTTAAGAAATCTTGTAAGCCATTGTTTTACTGCATATTTTTCGTTGAGTAGAGAAGTAGCCAACCAGTGTACAGTAACACAACACTGTGGGTTGTATCTTCTGTTCTCACCAATTTTTTGAGTCACCAGCAGCCGCTGATACACACACATGCATTAAACCCACATACACAGGTTTAAAAATAAAATCCCTGTTCAGAGCACTCACTTTTGGAAAGATGGAGCCAACTCAGCTCAACGCAGTCTATGGGCATCTCCCTGTACATTAGTCTAAGCCAGAGCAAAAAATGAGTCCACAGCAGGTAATCAAATGGATCCCACCGTGTGTGTGTGTGTGTGTGTGAGTATGTAATAGTGATGGGGCTAGTCAGGGGTGTGTTGGTGGACTGTGTGTGAGAGAGAGAGTGTTAAGAGCAGGGAGTAGCTGTGGCACGTGGCTGCTGACACACCCCTCCTAACATATCAATGCCTTTGATGACAGCTGTTTCAGCTGACACTACTGCTTAACCTCCTGACACACAGACGCCGACGCGCACACGCACACAGATATTGATAACAACAGTTAGTGGACCTGAGTTAAGATTTCTTTCCAAACTATTACTTCAAGAGACTGTGAAGATACAACTTTTAAAGCAAGTTAATAATATTGCATACCAGCATGTTCTGTTCATTCATGCACACAAATTATCTTTATGATTCATTCATTCACAACTCTCTCTCTCTCTCATACACTCGCTCTCTCTTGCCACTTGTCTAACCAGCCTATGGGTGATCACTCTTTAGTTAAACCAATCAGATTTTGCCATGATCTCCATCAACCAATCACGTAGTCGCTGTCAAACTTTAAATCTGTTCTCCTCTTTGCTGATGTCAGCGGTCCTTTCAGTGTGAAATTGGTGCGAATGTCATCGTTCACAATGTCCAATTCCTCAGCCTAAGAGAAGAATCATCTCTTCTCCACTCTTCTCTGCTTACAGCCTCATCTGCTTCTCAATGCCCTGATCGCCACCGTGCAGTCTCTGGCTAATTCCACCCAAGCTATCCACACACTCCTTCAGTCCACAGGAAATTTCTCAGCCTGCACAGCATCAGTGTCCCTCTTCACTGCCAGGCCTCCTGTCAGGCCTTGTGTTGCAGCCCGCCTCCGTGTTCAACGTATTGCAAGCCACTCGTCAAACTCTGGCCTCTGAAGCATTGTTTTCATTTTCCCAGTGTGACCTGTCCGATGATGAATCAATTACCGTAAATTCTATAATAATGGCCAGGTCCTATATACCTCAAATGCAAGCACTGATAGAGAGAGATCACGTACATTTGCTGAGGTTCTATACTCTGGTGTGTTTGACATATCTGTGCTACGTTGAGTATTTCTATTTTATGCATTTGTGCTCTGTTCCACTGCATTTCAGAAAGAAATATTGTATATTATTTTGCAGATTCAGATTAATAATACAAATATTATAAACAAATTAACATGATATATATTGTAGACTGACTCATTGTGCACGTCAATAAATTATTTGTTCACTCAGATGAAGTCTCCCCTTAATAAAAATAATAAAACGTGTCCATTGAGAAATGGCCCCAAGATCTCTGGGTGTTGTTGAACCAATAACGAAATCTACATTAACTACATTTTATTGGCTTTTTTCCCATGTTCTCATGGTTTGGAATTCCCTCACATTGTCTTTGTTACCTTCTCTGTTGGTCTGTGCAGAGTCTAGTAGTCATGTGTCTAATATTTGCGAGACAATCTGGAAAGACTGTGTGCTGCTGTCTGTCTGAATGGTCTTATAAAGGGGCATTTGGTATGTAAAGCCCAGCTGCAGCCTTCCACAGCAGCTGCGAGAGTAAGACAGAGGGTGTCTGGAGTCTCCTCTCAGCAGGAATTCCTTATCTCGTAATGACTAACTGGCAGAAGTGAAGTGTGTGTGTGCAAGAGGGAGACAAGGGGAGGTAAGAAAGCATAAAAGCAACTCATTACAATGAAGGGCATTGGCAAGGTAAATACATAAAGCATGTGACACACACACATACTTACACACACATGCTCTGCTCTTACACTGACAATAGAAGGTCCAGTACTAAATACAACTGTGACTAAAATACTAGCTCAGTCCATTCTCAAGTCCTTACTATTTGACCTTGATGGAAAACATCAACAGCTGATTCTGATTCTCCTCAGAGTGTTGACAGTCATTGAGCTCTTTAAAATCATTACAGAGTTGAGCTTGTTAAAGTAAATGTTCTTTATTTCATTGAATGTTTTACTTTGTAGGAGGAAGTTCATCTCTGGCTCAGCCTCACCTGTCCAACACACATCTTCTGTTTTCTTTTGGTCGCCATGGTTTCTTGTGTCTTCCTGTTTGGAATGCCAGTTTGTGTCACTGAGCCTGTACCTGGTTAGTATCTGTGTCTGCTTTCTATCTCTGACGGCAGAGACAATTTATGCCACTTGATCTTTTTTTAGGGCCAGATAACCTTCTACATTTGCTATAACCAACAATAGGAAGAATTGGAGAAACACACACTGTACTGACTTTTTGTTTTCTTAGCACCGAATCAGGTGCGTATCATGTGGTTGAACCTAAGATAGTCTGTGGCTCATGAGGTAGAGAGGGTTGCCGGCGGTTCAATCCAAGCCATCCTTGGGCAAGATACTGATGGCTGTTCTGCCAGTGTGTGACTGTAGTGTAAACACACTGCTATACAGAGCAGTCAGTCTTAGCTGTCAGAATGCCAATTAATCCTCCTTGAAGTATGATCTTATGAGATGCCATGGCCTTACATCACGGAATATCTTGCAATGGAACCTTGTATTTATTGATTACTTGCTAAAACAATGCTTTCCCTTCATTATTTATCCTTCACTTTTCCATGGGTGCGGTATGGAACACTTTAGATGTGCTGTGGCCATATGTATTTAGACTGCGGCCTCACAGCAGGGGATAACCATGCTCATCTGCAATGTTGTCTACCGACTTACAGAGGAGACAACCCCTACCCATGTCTGGCAGTAAACAACACATGTAACGGGCAGGTAACTAGAGCAAAGGGGTGTACTCACTTTTGTTGCCAGCGGTTTAGACATTAAAAGGCTGTGTAATGTGTTATTTTGAGGGGACAGCAAATTTACACTGTTATACAAGCAGGACACTCACTACTTTACACTGTAGCAAAGTGTCATTTCTTCAGTGTAAAATCAAATATTTACATAAATGTGAGGGTGTACTCATTTTTGTGAGATACTGTATTTCTATAGCACCTTTTGTATTACAATATTTATCAATAAAGCATGACTGACTTATTCAAAGATTTTAGGGCTAGAACCCAGATCTCTGCTGACCCAGAACCGCAGAACCGCTCTGGTATTGGAATTGGTATGGGGAGAGTTGTTATTAGCAGTGCTATTGTTTGAAATTGTTTGGACTACCTAAGACAATGTGGACACTCATAGTCACCAGTGCTCCCACTGGATATGTTTTAAATATTAGAACAAACAGCTACAGTGAGCTGTTAGATAAAGAGCTGCAGAACATAGGCTCTACCTCCAACACATCATCAAAGTAACAACAACTTTTACTCTGACATGATGTCCTGTGAAAGTCAGTTGTGTTGTGTGTGCACATTACAAGATCTATTTGCTCACTGCTCTCTTCCCACTTTCAGAACTAGCTGCTCTAAAACAGTACAAGCAGGCTTTTTCAACTTGGTGGATGATGCTCTGTCGGACCTTGTTGTGAGACTCCACATATCCACCTTCAGTGTCCAGTGATGCTGTTGGAGAGGGTTTTTTATTCCAAAATACAGTTTGGAGAGAAACACTGAACTCTTTTAGCAACTGCAGGACACCAAGGACACAATCCAACATCCCTACTGAATATATGATAAAGCATTTCACTAAATCTTCCACTTCACTTCCTGCATATGAATTTCTCATGAAGCAGTTAGAGACAGACAGAGGAACACAGATGAGGTCATGTGTTGAGGAGCAGGAGAGCAGCTGGACTCAACATCATCACACACACACACACACACAACCCGCACACACGCGCACACACGTGCACACACGCACGCGCACGCACGCAATATTTAAAGAAAGAACTGACAGTGGTGCTTACACATATGGCTCAGTGCACCACAGCAAGCCTGGAGGGGCTTTCCCAGAGTGTACACACACACAGAGCCTGTCACCTGCTGGCCCAACTCACCCAACCACAAGATCAGAACTGAATTATTAACCATCTTATTATTTCACTGGTGGTCCTCCTACACACACACTCTCACACACAAGGAACTGCAAGTTGTTTTAGTCTAGTGGGGCAGTGTGATGTGGAGTGTGAAGGTAAAAGCCGCTATGGGATTCTATCACGAGGACACATAATTTTGTAGTTAGGAATTATTTAAGTCCCCTTTCTTTTTCTTTCTCACCACCACTGATGATACCAAAGTATCATCAGTAAACTTCATAGCAGGAAATATAAGCCCCTTTCAGACAGGCACCTCTTTCCAAAAATCTGATGGCAATTTTTTCATCTCTGTCTCGTGTCTGAAAAAGCACCCAAGTCACTTTTACGTAAAAATCACAGCAGCAAACAGGTCAGACCTACGCACAAACATTTCTGTAACACTCTCAACACGACGTGAGTCTGAACTGAATGATGTTAGATTAACTCAAAGGCTGCAGGCTGCAACACAGAGGGAAATTAAACACATGTTGTGTTTGCCTGATTAATATCACTTTTATAAATGTGTGACAAACGCTCCATCTCCTATGCTCAAAGAAAATAATATCACTTTAATAAACAGTGTGACTGAGGCTATTTTAAGTTGTTAGGGGGATTCTTCACCAGCGGTGACTGGTCCAAAAGTGAATAAAAAAATACTTGTATAACCACAGTGTTAGTCAGAAGAGCGCTCTCTCTCCTTCTATTTTCAGGTTTTATTCATGCTAACTGTATGGATGAATAAATGAATAGGAATATGAGCAAATAGGAGTTAAACAAAGGAACAACATAACACTTTGTCACTATACACTTGTGCACTGTAGAATATTGGCAATTATGTAACGTAATGATCTGGTTATTAAACTGATGAAAAAATTTACTAGGAGGTTCACAGGAGACTAAGCTGGGGAAGTGTCCCGAGTGAGAAAACAGAAAATCTTCCCAACTCACTCACCACAGTGATCCCACTTCCTCTCGTACACCAGGTGCCAAGTGCTGCACGCACAAGTTTCCTTCTGTAACCGTCCTGTCATGTCTGAATAAAGCCGTCAGCACATTAAGGTAAGAACAACCACTGTACGTCTGCATGACAAAAAGCTAACACTTTACCAGCTTGATAAAACCAGCAGTGTTACGTATTCCATGTCTGAAAAGGGCTATGCTGTAGTTCTGGTCAGCAGGTTAACCACCTTTCTATATCACAACTGTAATGTAAAGCTTTCACACTTCATTAATGGTCCTGAACTCTCCGAATCACTCAGATCTGCCACAGTGTGAAAACTGACCAGAAACTCTCCACTGAGGCCACAGATAAAAAACACCTTTAGAATAACTGTGAAACGCTACAGCAGATGATACTGGCTGGCTGGTAATTATATAACAGCCAAATATCTGCAAACCTTATCATGTAGCACAAAGAACAACCTTGAATTTTTGGATTGACAATAAACAGACACACACATCACAGCAAGCACAAACAGTGATAATAGCAGGAAGTGTGCGTGTGTGTGCATGATACAAAAACAGCCACAGCTGAGGTCAGGAACAATGAAACTATGCTCTATTCTCATGATATTTCATTTTCAAACTGACATCAGCAACATATTCGCCCCTTAGTTCTTTCTTTCTCCTTCATTCCCTTTCGTCTTTCCTCCATGTTTCTTTTCTAAGGTTTAAAGCTTGCTTTTATCCTCCTTCTTTCTTTCGCACTGTTTCTGTAAACTAAGAGCACACGTCTGATCCAAAAATCTTCCTTCCTTCCTTCCTTCCTTCCTTCATTCCTTACCTTGCCCAGCGGCTTGTTGCTACTATCCCAGTTCCTCTTATCCAGGGAGGGGGGCACCTGGTACACATCCTGCCCAGCTCCTGTCCCCCCAGCTGGGGCTGCTGCCTGGCCTGGCCCTGGGCCTACAGAGGGGGGCACTTGGTAGATGTCCTGCCCAGGCAGCTGATACTGTCTCTGGGCTAGGGCTGGGCCCTTGCTGGGGGGTCCTGGCTGGGTCTGTGGGGGGGGTCCAATTGGGCCAGAGGGGATCTGGTACAGGCTTTGGGGACTTGGTTTGGAGCTGTGAGAAGGGGGCATCATGTAGACAGAGTCAGGATTGGGCTGTGCAGGGCTGGGGGTGGAGTAGGCCGGGTGCATAGACGTGTACTGAGTTGATGGGAGGGGCTTGTTGGCAGCAGACGACGGCACAGCCGTTGGCTTGGTGTAGCCGCCCTGAGGAAGGAGGGGTCGCTGCGCATGTGGGGGCGGACAGGAAGTGGCTGGATCTGGCGTGGAAGGTGTGGTCGGCTGCTTGCTGTCGTACATGCCGACCAGAATCTTGAGACGGTTGCCAGGGACAATGCCTTGGCGGCCGTGGAGGGAGCAGAGCCACCAGCCGTCCAATCCTTGCGTGTCACGCTCCAACACCGTCATGATATCGCCTTTGCGGAAGGACAGCTCGTCCGGAGACTCTGCCACGTTGTCATACAAGGCCTTGGCCAACACGTTCTGTAGAAGAAGGACAGACAGACATATATGAGAATCATACTGTACGTATTCAAACTGGTTCACGTTCATCTACTGTAGCTTTAACAAAAGAAGAAGAAGATATCTGTTGGTCTGTGGGTTTGTTACTGTGTACAGCAAGAAGAACTACAACACAGTGTACAAAAGCGCAGTAAAACAAAACTGAAAGTTTACAGTCAGTACTGTCAGAAGTGCTCTCTGTCTCTGTCATTTTGTTTTTGGTATTTCTTGCCCCTGTATTGGTAGATCATATAATGACACAGTCAGAACTTAAAAATCAGAGACAGGAACAATAAATCTCATGGATTTCCAACTTGCAATGGGGGAAAGTTGCTTTCATTTCAAAATGTATTTGCTACCACATTTACACATTCTGATATGCACCAAGACATTAAAGAACAGAAATGCCAGGGATCCAGTATGTGTGGGCTGTTTTAGAAACTGTCTCTATTGTCAACTTGAAAAATTATTATTTTTTATTTGTTTATGTAAATATCAAAAATCTTGTATGAGTCAGACTTAGTACAAAGGAAATCAATGCACTGCACCATTTTGTGCAGGAAATGATCCACACAGCTAAATAGGCTGCTTTCTAAAATGACATATGAACATTTTGCACCCTTGTGCTTAATGGTTTGAGTAGGTTTAGGATTAGGGAGATTAAGATTGTGGCTATGGTTAGAAGAAATCAACACTGACTATTGGTAGAAAATAGGATGTAAAGCACTCTTGTGTCATAGTCACATGCTTAGTTGTCTCTAAATCAAATTGGTTTTCTAAAAATGTAACACTTAGTCTCCAGGATCTTCTTGGAGCTGTGAGTAGCTTCTCTGCGACTTTTGTGCAAAACATCAGGGATCAATAGTGTCCATCGACAGCACACTCAAAAATAGAGCACGTTTAGTATGCAGCCTCACTTTTAAAGATTCTTTTTTGGTACTTTTCCAGTGTGAACACACTACACACTCAAAATCTGCTTAGAATGAAAATGTAGTGTGGACCTGGAACACAGTAGCTTTGATAAATTGTGCTGAGCCGTGTAAAGTGTTCGCTGTGTTATACGTGAGTAAAACCGAAGAATCCCAGCCACAGCTGTGCATATAATTAGGATGGCAGCTACATGTGTTACCATGCAGCCGGAGAGGGGACAAAGTACAAGGACACTAAACTGCTGTTACTGTTTGATAATGGATAGAGTCCGGGGTCAAGTCTGGACATATTAAACATATTAAATGAAGCTGTTAGCTCTAATAAGTGTGTGTAATAAGAGTGCATTTTATAAAATGTATCTGATCTGTAGTATTTCAACATTTAGTGAACAGAATTGAGATCCTACTGCATTGGAGCTGAGGTTTTGCATGTCATCACTGACTGCCAGCAAACACACACACAGTATACACAGCAGCTGGACACTCAGGTGGAAGAAGTCTCAAATTCCACATGGTCAAAGGTGACATTCAGTAAAAGAAACAAAATATAGTTAATTGACAAGCCAGAAGATTTTCCCCATCATGTCCTCCAAACTCTATTTTGGTTGGAATCCTACTAACACACATGCACACGCACATCCATCCGAAACCCAGCGTGCAAACAGAAACACCTCCCCTCAGTCTCTCTGGAACTCGGAAACTAAACCAATATTTGTCGTCCACATCTGAGCTCCGCCTGCTCTCCTCCCTCTCTGAGTTCCACCCCAACTATCACAGAGTAGTACAGCCTGTGCTGGCCCCGCGCCAGCTTCACACACGCACACACACACACTAACCTAAGCACAAAGCACTGCCCATTTAAATGAGGCCATGTAACTGGCTTCCACACTTCAGTCAGACTTTTCTTTCCCTGCACTGAAGGCCTGTTCATTGCTTCAGAGTGGGCTGGGAATGACACTCGACCCCAATATACTCACTTTATCAAAATAATTCACTGGCTGTGTTAACATGCACACAAAATTCCCTTTTTAGGGAAAGAAAACACATGCCAGATACTCCTCCACAATTATGTGATATTCAGATGCTTTGTGATCAAAAGTCCGTTTTCTTGTCTTCAGTTTGTCATACTTCCCCTACTTCAGCGTTTTGCCTCTCGCTCCATCACTTGCAAGTGGCTCTGCGCTCACCTTAAATATCGGTTTAACATACTAGCAGGAGCTAATGATGGTCCAGTAACAAACTCACTCTTGCGCCCAGCAGTCTAACTTTTGAAAGGTATTTATAGATTCTGGACTATTCTGGATATTCAAGGGGAATTTATTTTATTTTTAAAAGCAGAGTATTTCTATATGTCAAACCATAACTGGAGCTGCTCAATAATGTGTTACTAAATTCTGTGGAGTGCTTGTCGACCCCGCACAGGTGTGTCTGTGTGTGGCCACCCCCTCGATACACTAGTGTTGTAGTGTTGTAACTGATTGATTTCTGCCTTACAAGAGCTGGTTCAATCCCTTGGTGTTTTTAACCATTTAAAACAAAGTCTCTCTCAGTAGGGATCCTTTCCATAGTGTTGTCAGACACTTAATATGTATAATAATAACAATCTGAGCCTGTCAGTTGCAAAAACAAGCACTTTGTAGACGTACAATTGCCTGCAAGGATTACTTTGCAGCCCTGTCTCGGTGCAGCGAGCTACTCAATACTGGACCAATTTCAAAATATGTTGTCCCAATTAACTACTTAGACACAAAAACATGGGCAAATAGTGTCCAGGTTGAAAATGTCATAGTTAGCCTTTAAATCGACTGTCCATACAGGATCAAGTCTTGTCAGAGAACTGCACCTGCCCAGAGAATATAGATCAGTACGTTGGCTGGGAATGCTGCACACCCCTGAAACTCAGGACGCATTTGTTCTAAGTTCTCACCTTGCAGCAGAGATACAGAAGTGTGCTCCAGGGTGTGTCAGGATGGCGTGACATCACAGTTGACCGTACCCAACAGAGGGCAATAGTCTGGAAACTTTCAACCAGAGAAGTCAGTCAGTCCCTTTGGTGTTCATTTACTCTTTAATGCCACATTTATGTTTGTTGACCAAATTCCCAGAGGACGGTAAACATGTAGGACTATCAGCTAGTAGTTTTACATTATTTTCTGTCCAAATCATTCCCATTGCTAGTTAACAGTAACCACGGTATGCTCCTTTCTTGTACAGGAAGAACTCTTAATTGTAGATGTCTTCTGATACAGGTAAATGTCAGGAGCATCAGGACAGATGACTATTAGGCTCATCATTTGTTTCCTCTAACTGGGTTAGTCTGCCATGGAAATCAGAGATACACTCATTCAGATATACTGTATCTGCCGTGTTATAGTCCCTCTGGCTTGTACGATATGTGCACACTCTCCAGAACCGCTGCCAATCAGCTCTGTTTCTTTGGAGGATGAACACGCGTCTCTGTCTGTTCTCTGCTCTTTCTAAAATTGTTGGGTCTCAGTAAATAATTGTACAAAGAGTTTGGTCTAGACACACACACAGACACACACACCTTCCAATGTCCAGAGAAACAGGAAGTGCAGGATGATTCACACAGCCTCATGATTGAAGGATGAGTCAGCGACTTGACCCTGAGGTCTCAGAATCAGCCTGAATAGATTCTCATGCCCTCTCTATTTCTGTCACGTTGTGAGTTGAATAAATGAAGTTAGATGCTCCCCAAATGTAGCTGCCATAAAAAGGGATCGGTTCAAGAATGAGACCTAATCGTGTACCTCATTTTAAGGCGGTACCTTCTGCGTACTGGATAGGGCTAAAGAATTTCAAATGATGAAAATGTCTGCTGAGAAGATTCCGACTACAGTTCACCATCTACCAGCTGTCAGTCATTCAACCACTACCTAGCTAACTAGTTGCTAATTTGTAATTCGGTTAATTCACAGAATTTACGTTAATTAGTTGCAGCGGGCTTAACTTGTTGGCAAGATTTTAGCTACACCTTCAGAGCCATTTTTTCCCAGGTTACAACATTGTTAATAATATAATTAAAATTATCGTGATGTGAAAATTATTAATGTAGTTAACTTCAATAGTTTTTTGGCACAAAATATGTCAGAAAGTATTGAAAACTGCCATGAAATGAAAGTTAGCATTGAATATCTGGTAAGATTTGTTCTTAACTTCAAATGAAAAAAGTATCATTTTGGTATTGATATTAAAACTCATATTGGCACTAATTTTGCCAATTTTAGACATTACCCAGCCAAGCAACTTCTTATTCCAAGCAGTTTCTCTACAGCAGTGTGCATATCTGTCAACACCAAACCCAGCATGTTGGATCCCAATATGTTGTCGCAACAAACAGAGGTGACTTTGGGATTCATAGCAGGTTTTTGTAAAACAGAAGTAGAGAGGCTAGAGAACAGAGAGAGAGAGAGAGAGAGAGAGAGAGAGAGAGAGAGAGAGCACTGGACAGAAATAGGAAGCGGAGACATTTCCATTTGCTTCTTTCCCTTGCGCTTTGCTCCTGAACGTGAACCTGTAAAGTACATGTCTACTCTTGCTAAATATTTTCTAAATTCCACACCTGAATCCCTGAACAACACCAGCTGTGTTGGCTATACTAACGAACTGGTGAACACACATGGTCTTCCACATAAATACAAGGGTCCAGATGCAGATTCTTCCAGACGTTTTCTCACTTCTGATGTTGCTGAACACCTGCTACAGATGAACACTGAAATAGCAGTGTGGTCAGTGTCAGCTCTTGATGGTGACATGTTATTGGATCCAGGATGTGTCTTTGTGAGTGAAAGCTTCTAATTTGGTCAACTTAAACAAGACATCAGCCGAAAGTCCTGTCCAACAACAACAGGAGTGTCTATTGGTTTGCTGCAACACAGAAAGAGGGAGGATACAGTAGGGTCCACCCAGTTCATGAATATCCCTTTAAGAAAGAGATGGTTCAGATGGTTTTCAGTCCAAACTGTTAGACCCATGACAGACCCTAGGACAGCAGCATCGCAAAGCTGCACACAAGTCAGTCACAGTGGAAGCCTTGACTTGTGGGCTGCAATGTGTAGCCACAAATTTCTTTCACTCAGGGTGATTCAGGCCACACTGCAGACAGAACAGGAAATGCTTCAAGAGCATCCAAAATGGAGGGTGTATGAAAGGTCAGAAACATGCTAAAAACATCAGGACTAATCCTTTGAGGAGCACGAGCATCACTGTAAACATAATTGTGTTCCAACTAGTAGGTGTAGAAATATTTTGCTCTGAACCAAAGCGCGTGATGAACCAACAGACACAATGTAGCGGCAATCAGTAAAAAAGGTGAAGTAAAAAGTACCTGTGTACTGCCTAACATTTTGGCATGCACTTGGTCAAATTTAAAGTTACTGTTTTCATTAGTTAAGCACTTTCAGTGCCAAATCCACAGTTTAAACCTTTTAAAAGCTCAGTCAGCTCTGTGTAGACACAGCTGGAAGCCCTCAAACATCCTTGTCTGCTAATCAGCATGAGAAAGCCATCAAGTAGACACTTGTACATTCACTCTACAGAGGCAGTCTGGAGTGTGGAGAAATGAGAACACAGTGGGAACTAATCACATTTCCCAGACCCCTCAGGATAAATCCCAGCAGCGACAGGCCCCAACAATGTCAGGTTACCATGACGACCGTTGCCAGAACAACCAGATGCCACAGAGCGACGCCAAAACTTCAATGGCGTCGACTTGCCAGGGAGACGACAGAGGAGTGACAAAAGAGAGGCCAAAGATGAAGAGAGGAGTTTAAAGGGAGAAGCATGGAGAACTAACCATCTGACTGAAAAGGCTTAGAATCCCACTAAACGATCTAAAAATCGTGTAGTGTGAACTAGGCTTTACAGTCAGTCAAACACAACCCACCAGTAGCCTACACCATCCTTACAGTCCCCTTAAATATGCGTACTGTACTATTCCCCCAAACCACTACAAAGCAGAGTACAGAGTACTAAGTGCAGTGGTCTGGTGTACTTAGGGCTGGCCGATATAGCCAGAAATGTTATCATGATAAAAAAATGTCACATCATTGATATCGATAATTATCAGGATAAATGTCAAATCATTATTTCTTTAGTTTAAAGGCTGATTTTTGCTCCTGAGAGAAAGTTGAAGAAACCAGATGGTTAATTGTGGTTCTTAATGGTCAGAACATTTGATGCAGTTGCAACAGTGGATCAATTCACAAATCTGAGGCAGAACCTTCAAAACTATTAAGATAAAATCTTTTTTTCAACAAATATACATGAGTAAAAAAACAAGTGCTAATTAATTTGTGATTCAAAATGAATTAAATCAAAAATGTGCTGATCATTTGTTATACTGTTATTGAGAAAAATTATATTGCAATAATTATCATTATTGCTTTATTGCCCAGCCCTAGGTGGGCTCACTCACTATGGTGAACACAACATCCATATTCACATGAAACTACGAGTAATCTTCAAAGAAGTTCTGCTAAAAATCTAAGTTTCATTTTTACCAAATATGTTACAACAGTTCCCGCACCACATATACAGTATGTCTGTAAAACATTCAACTTTCAAAGCAAGCTGATAATTTGATCAACTCGTCATTAGTCGAGACTTGATCTAAAACTCCAGTTATGCATGCAACTAGCAAGAAACATGCACTATGTCTACGGGGAAATTAGTGAGAACTGAATTTTACTCAATTTCAAATAAAAGCATCCACCCTGCACTTGTAATTGGTGTAAAACACCCTTATGGTCAAAAGTATGTAAATCCAACCTTTTACAGATTACTGTTAACTTTTGGTCTTAAATAAAATTGCCTTTAAAACAACCATATCAATGTTTTTTCATTCATTTCCATTTATTACATTATGAACCATCACAACACAGTTACAGCAGACAGGATGTTCACTACACGGTTAACCATATCCAAGCGATGTCAACTTGATTTTTAAACGGATTTGTACACATAAAGAAAACAGAAACCACTGGCTACCTCAAAGGTGAAACACGATTCACAAATCTACAACACTTTCTGATGCTGAAATGGTTATGACATTAAATGGAAACCACTGTGTTGTGTTTCTCTGTTTTATATTATTGTGAACTGAGTATCTTTGGGTTTTGGACTGCTGGTCAGACAAGACAAAACATTTGAAGATAACCTTGAGCTCTGAGAAATGGGTATTTTCCACTAGATTGAGAAAAAGAATCAGCAGATAATCAAAAACGAACAGGTGAAAAGCTTATTGTCTGCGTTGGAAGTTATGGTTGTTATTGTGATAATGAATTTAATGATCAAGACATTTTTTTTTAAATATTGAGCAAAAAGGAAAGAAGAGAGAAAGGGAGAAACAGAGATATCCACTGAGGAGAAAGTAATGTGAACAGCTGGTGGAGCGAGCCCAGTATAGACAGGTCGCTCATCTGTGTGTGTGGCTTAATGTCCTTTGTCTCCTGCCTCCTATTTGACCCCTGGGGACAAATACTAGCCCACCACAAGAGATTGTGTGTGTGTGCGTGTGTGAATGTCTGCATGTGAGTGTGCCTCTTCACCACATTGCAGAAAGCAAAACAGAAAAAGGCACTTCGTGTCTATCCACGCTGCCATTCCTGCAGCAGTCACAGTTCAGTGCTCTCCCTCTCCCTCTCCCTGCTCTTGTCGTCTGCTCCGTCCATCTCCCAACTCTCCTGCAGTATGTCAGCTCTTCCACAGGTCTTGCAGGCGCACAGTTCTTTTTGCAGCCTGGAGTGAATCTGGAGAAGTCGAGGTTCATCAGGTGAGACGTGATGAAGTGCGAGACCTCTTCTCACGTGAAAAATGATTTGCTTCCATATTAGCATTTCCATTTTTTTGTTTTTTGCAGAGATCTCTGTCCAAAGTGAAACAACATGCAAACTGCTAAATCTCTTCTGCCCTCTTTTCAGCTGGCAAACAAAGAAAACTGCATCACAGCCAGCTTCTGGTAGGAGTGGACAGACAGCTGGCTGACCAAACCATTAAATGGTAGATCTGGTAGCGCTTTTACTCTACGTCAAATTCACCCATTCACACTCACACATGCACTGGCAGAGGCCAAGGTGCCAACTGCTCATCAGAAACAGAAATACACATTCACAGTTTGGGTCTCAGGATCTTGCCCGAGGACACTTCGACGTGCAGACTGGAGGAGTCTGGGGATTGCGGTTAGTGGGCAACCCACTCTACCTCCTGAGCCACAGCCGCCCCACAGCCATTATCTGATGTTGTTTGTTTTGTTGTTTTGTTGCTGGCATTGTTCCACAAAAAGAGCTTGAGAGAGAAGTTTAAACCAGCTGACACCTCCCTGCGCTTTTTGTTCAAAATGTGCATCTCACATTGGTTTGGGCAAGAGGCGGCCCGGGAGCTACATAAATAAATAGGCCCACATAAATAAATACTTTGATGTAGCTGTCAGTCATGACAGCAACAGTTACTCACATAATCACTTCCTCTTAAGCCATTGTGTCTACAAAATAAAAGCGCAAGAAGGTCTTTTTGCAGCACCGTTTTATTTTGAGTTGAATTGAGAGCTTTTACTTTGCAAAGTTCTGAAAGACATTCAAAAGAGTCTGTGGTGTGCTTAACACACCTCTGAAATAACCATCAGGAAACGTGAGACTGGATTCCTCCTCTGCCTGGAGATGCTGGGGAATGAAAAAAAGCGTCCATAGGTTGATGGATGTGGATCAGCTCTCCAGCACATGCTTACTATGAGCGTGTGAAACAGTCTCTTCATGGTTAATTTGTTGAAGAGGGAAAAAAATATATGTTCATGCAAAGGGGGGCCAAACGTACTATTGACTGAGCTAACCAGACACTCAAACAGCATCATTAACACAGCGTTAATAACACTGAAACAACATCACAATGGCAGAGATGCTGCTAGATATTCAGCGCTTCCTTAGAACTTCAGAAAATTCTAACAACTCCATTTCAACACATTTGTTTCTAACATTTTAAACATGCAGGATGACAATAACTCTGTTTCAACAGGTCACTACCACACCGTCCCTGTAAGCGTACCTCGCTCTCGCTGTTGCAGAACGGCATAAGCCTCGCCTGCGTGAGCAGTTTCACTGTGCTCCAGTGAGCTGAGGCCCCACTGGGAACTAGGCCATACGACCACCAGAAGAAATACTGTTCTGAGTCAAAGTGTAGATAAAACCAGACTTGCAATGATCTGGTGAGAGGCATCTCTCTGCCTCAAATTATTAACGTCAAGGTCAGTGAAACACTGTCACTCGTTAGCCACTACATTCATGACTTGTTCTACGTGATAAACATCAATCTATTGTACCAGACTGTAAACATATTTATATACTGTAGGTACAAGCATGTCAAGAGCAGCTCCTCTCATCTCAACAGTCAACCAATTACTCCCTGAGAACATGTGGCAAAAACATAAAGGCTGGTATTCTGCTATGAGATGCAATGTGAGCAAAACATGACTTGTGTTGGTGCTGTAATGGAATATAGCTAACAGACACACACATACACAAGCTGTGAGGTACAAAAAAACACAAGACTTGCTGTCTCCACACAAACAAGACAGAAAACAGTCATTAAGGAACAAGCAGTGTGCAGGAGATCCCTCTGTTGGGACACACGCAAGCATCTCTGGACAAGCCTTCACACGACAAAAGCACGAGAGAGATAAGTGCAAGGGCGTAATTATAGACAGTGCAGCTGCACAAGGGCCCGCACTCTACAGGGGCACGTCTCGGGAGCGGGCCCCCACCTTGTTGTGAGGTGGGACTTTTTCACGTAACGTCACATTCCAAAGAAAACGCTCCCTTGGAGGGCAAGAAAGACGTTATTTTCCGCTGCCCGCCAACCAGGTAGCAAGTGGTACACATACTTTTGCGTTGCCAAAATGCTGGATGGTTGTTGTGCTTTCGGATGCACGAATCGACGAGGAGACCAACAGGGGCCGCGTTAGGTAAACATAAACATTACCACAGTCGAGCGCTGGCAGGGACCTGGCGGTATTTAAGGTGCTGTTTATGGATCGCAAGTGCCCAACACTTGCAGTTTGTGTCAATATCTATCTTCTTCTTGGGTTGAGAGCTGATCCAAATAAAATTTAACAGCTTTTGCGGCGTCTCTACAAGGGAGTCCGGTGTGAGCTGCTATCTTGGTCTGTTGCTTTGCCCTCCAGGTCATGTGACTCAAAACTATTAATACCCTCAATGTGCACGTCCACCTTTGTCATTGTATCAGTCAGTAGTTTTACAGTCTGTAGTAAACAAAGTATAGAAAATATATATTCCACAGATTCCACTGAATGAATCTTGTCTTTTTCTTTGGTATTTGTATCACAAAGCCTACATGTGCAATGATGATTGATGGGTAATATGTATGTCGACTGATCTTAAGTTTCTGTTGGATCACCTGAAAGACTCCCGCTACTTGAAACACAAAGCTAGCAGTCATGCTAATCAAACATAAAAGTGGTTGCAAGAAGAGGAAGGAGATAGAAGAACAGGAGGAGAGGGCCGCAAAGCTTGTTTTGGATTTTTTTTTTTTTTACTAGGGACATTGTCAAAGATTTTGCTCAGGCCATGGCCATACAGTTAGGTGAGTACAAGTGCTTTTTCAAGGGATTTGGTGAATCTTACAGGCCGCCGTGCCCCTGTTTAAACAGTATGTTATCATTTCGGGTCTGATCGCCTATGTGCTTGTGGCTGTTAAAGTGTGTGCGTGCTTTAGCTGGTGAGTTTCCAGGACACGGTGTTGTTGATAAGTAGGCTGCTCTTCTGTCTTATTTATCATAATCGAAAGCGGTTACTGTGATTCGTAAGGTTATAGCATAGCTAAAAAGTCTGCGGTCATTTCAGCACAGTGTGTAGCCCAAGGGCCCGTCATACTAACCTGCACTGTTTCGGGTTTGTTCCTTCCCAGCGCAAATTCTGTCTTGTTTATTTTGCTTGTCTCACCTACTGTAATTTTAAATGACATCTCTGACCTCATGTGGAAGAGCACAGCATAAAATAAAGTAGGAGGAATATATAAAATGTTTGATTAAAATGCCCAGCCAAAAATGTATACTGTTGACATTTTTTATCTACCAAGTTCTTCTTTTACAATGATCAAATCCTCACATTGGAGAAACTGCATCCAGAGTATGTTTGACATGTTATTGTCACAGCCTACCTGTAACACAGTCTCCCCGAGTCTCCCGCCTAAGCTTGATTTAAGGTCATTATCTTTTCCACGCGAGCTGACAGTGACACACACGTGTTGCAGCTCTTCATTTTCTGTTGGTTGACTAATCTTTAATTTGACTAATCAGTGTCTATATTTCTGAAATTATAATCTGAATTCTGACATTAATGATAGAGATGTTTTCCTCAGTATTGTTTATCAGAACTTTTCTGATAAATCTCAACTCAAACCATTCCTACTACTCCCTCCTGTAAACCGTTCCATCACAGGGTATCACTACCTGGTAATACATTTAGGACAATTTTAAAGAACAGAAAAAACAGCCCATTAGTCACATTGATCATGAACAGTGAACACTGGTCATGAGAGTTAACTAAGAGAGAGAATAAAGATTAAATATTCTTTTGAGCCTTTTTCAGGCACCAGGACCGGCAGATACTCTGATAGCTGAGGCGTATGTTTCTGTTGCTGAAGCGAGCCTGGACCTGCCCCCCTGTCCCCACCCCCACCCTCAGTCACACACGCAGCCCCACTTACTACAGCATTCCACAGACTTCACATACAAACACACAGAAACACGCAACTCTCCTATAACCTCACATTCCAGAGATGTCTCACACACACGCACACACACGCGCACACACACACACACGTGCACACACACACACACACGCACACACACACTTTATGTTCTTCCCTCCATCCTCCTATTTCTCTCTTTCTGCCAACATCCACGTCTTCCTCCTTCAGTCCGTCCTTCCCTCCCCCTCCCTCTTTTCCTGTCTTGGCATGTCAGGCTATTCTTGAGAAATAGCTGCGAGTGCATGGCTGATTTGTACGACACCAGAAAGACTCCTCCACCCAACGCGGCATCTAGCTGGAGCGGGGACTGCTGGAGGACACTGATGTTACAACTTGTTTACGCACTAGTCTAAGTATTAGTCATCCGTCATTTCTAAGCTAAAATGATGTATTGCTCTGTGGGAGCAGTCATGTGTGAAACTATTTGTTATATTTTCTTTCTGTGGAGAGTTTCATTATCCAAATACTTTTAAAAAATAGGTAATCCTTTTCTGCATTTTTGGCATCAAAGGAGAAAAATTTAACTACCCATGCTTATCAAACCTAAAGCGTAACAACACTAAAGAACCTTAAGGGTACTCCATGAACCTTAAAGAGGCACTCCACTGATTTTACCTATGAAGAGCAGTTTACTGGCGCTCAGCCTGTGAAAACAGTTGTATAATATCTTGTGTGGATCTGGCGGAGCTTTGTCAAGTCTGAAAAATAACTGAGGATATCATCAGCTCGGTCTTGGAAACTACACATTTGGAGGAACTGCTAAACTTGGGGCTAAAACATATAACAAAATCAGCCACAGCTTTATGTGCCCTGATAAGTGCTACTTAAGGCTGCTGCTCTAACGGGTGATGATCCCAGCAGAAGAATTCCTGCCTCCAGTCTGTGACTAACAGCAGAAATAACAGCAGGGATTGTGTAGCCTGAAGCACAGGATAGTCTCATGTAGGCATGGCCTGAGTGTTGCTTAACCTGTTGACAGACAACCCTGTAAGGAAATTATGAATAGCTGCCAGACACACACAGACACGCACACAGATAGTTGGCCGGTTCAAAGCAGCTCCTCCTTGCAGTCAACAGCGAGAAATGAAGTGAGGAAAAACACAATTTGGGATTTAGTTGTGCCATTTTATCAGACTGAATTGTCATTGTGTTTCATTTAGCCTGACATCATCATCATGTTAGCCAGTTTCTGTCTGGGAATTGGGAGATGGTATTTGTTTTGCCCTAACTAATCAATAGTGACTCACGTACCCACCCTGCTGATGTCATTTTCTGTTGACACAGAAGTTGTGGTCGGGTTGTAGCATTTAACACAATTCTCACACTGATCAAATAAATATACTGATTTAGTTATTTATGTAAGTTGACTTAGCACAGCCTGTACAGCTGCGTCCATCTCATGTGAGTGTGTCATATTACTGGCACTATTTTTCAAGGATGCAGCTTGGTAAAAGGTGACTTCCCCAGCTTTTATCTTGGCTACAAAGCTCTGATTGGTCGACTGTTTCTCCATCATTTGGCAAAACACCAGAACTATTTGAGGAACCAGGCCAGTGCTAACAAGCACTCAAATTAAATCAGCCAGTGTAACTTTAGTCTGTGATGTTTTCAGCTTTCAAAAAAAGGGATTTGAAATGTACATCATACTTCACTGCTCTAAATAAGGAGGTGCTCTCATTATAAAAACAATATGAGATTATGTTTTCTTAGCCGCAGTATCGAGGGGCATAACTGTGATCCAACACCTTCAGAAATTAGTATGTGCAATGAACAAAAGAAGATCTGAATGTATGTCCACACCTGAGTTTAAGGGCTTTACTAACCTGCACTTACACAAGACCTGAGCTAAAACATGCTTACACACCCTCTGATCACTGTGTGTGAGTGGCTGACAGAGAGATTTCAATCTATATCTCTGTTCAAAACATACCTATGATGAAGAGCTGAAGCCCTCATCTTACAATGTTCAAAAAACAGAAGCTCTAAACCACTGTGGCATGGAGCTGCAAAAGCATTAATGCATCAATATTTAGAAATTCTAGCAAGTTAACAAACCAAAGGTGCCTGGTTTAAAATGGTTTCCTGTTACCACAGGGGCATAAATCTCCACACTGGTGAACTGTGACACTTTGATGAATCTGTTGAGAAAGCTGCAGCTGAGCCTGCAGTGTTGACTCTATGATTCAGCACTGAGCGCTGAGGCAAACATCCAGTGATTCACAGCTTCTTGTTTGTCTGCTAACTGTACTCTACTGTACTGTGAAACCAAGGGCAAAACATGATACCATGAAGGCAGAAGCATAAGCACAAGTGAGACTTCCGAGACATCTGCAAGACAGCTTTAGCCTTAGTGTCGTAACCACATTGATACACTGAATGCTTTTGAGCTTCATCACTATGGAAGAGAGCCTCCTCATTTAAAAACTCCTGGAAGGTTTCATGTTAGGTGTAAGTGAAACATGCATTACATTAGTCAGTTCAAATGGTTCAGCACCTGAGTCTGATCCTTAATCCTTAAAGTGAAGTCCCAGATGTTGCTTATTCTCCTCAGTCTGCCCTTACATTGATGCTTAACAGGGGATGTTTGGCTCCAAGTGCATGCACTTCTCGAATCTCGGTCTTAGTGAAAGTCCTGCTCTTTCTACTACGTCACCTGACGTAAACGTAAATATGGGTCGTAATAACCTGCTGCATAATCGACCTGGAGAATAAATTGTTCATTCAAAGCTGCTGCCGTGCAGTCTACCTTATTACCATATTTCACATTGGGAATATTTTTTTTTGCGACTGAAAATGTCAGAGCACAAACTCCTACTTGATTCTGTGAACAAATGTTTTGTCATGTCGCATTTTGAAATCATTTATGTTAATAGTTTGTGAGCTCAGATGTTGAACGCAGCTGCTGCTTCTGTTCCTGCGGTGGAGGTTGTAGTTACTTGTTTTTGGTGCGTAGGTCAGGTGGAATAGATAGAAATCCTTTATTGCCATTGGGTATGCAAACCTAACAGTGCATTCACACATATCAAACAGTAGTTAAAACTTTGTAAATTAAATATTAAAAATAGAGCAAACTAAAAATATTATAAATAAAGTGCCTATTGCAGGCTACAGCAGGCCTGTCATTCATGGCATTGACCAGTCTTGCTTTAAGCACCCTCCTTATTGATCCTAAATGATCTGAGTGGATTACCATTACCATATTAGTAAGGCCAGTCATGTGGGCTCTGAGGTGCAACCTGTTTGCAAACACGGTTGACTGAACTGGGAGTAAGTGCTGCGTGTATGGTTACAGCCCCTCGTCCACGGAGTGAACAGAATGACAGGGCCGTACTGTACGTGCACAGCTCGTTACATGTATATCACATGATGTAATGAGTTTTGCCAGAAGATGATGCTAACCTTTGTTCAAAACACCAAACAACTAAGTCGTAGCACTTAGGATAGATGTGATGTTTTTAAACCCTGATTCTCCAGTTATACAGCGCCGATATTGATATTTTATATATTAAAATATATTATTCATAGGCCAGTATTTCATCAGCCAGATACTGTAGTTCAGCATGGACGTTTATTGACCTTGACCTTTGGGAATGAACTAAAATAATCTAAGCTTAAAGGTCCACCTGATAACTTAAGTTTTCATCTCATGAGGTTTTGTCTGAGCTTAACACAGATGATGGTAAGTGGTTGAAAACATCTTTGATTTAGATAATTTTGTTACACATCAGGAAAGTTTAAGTAAGATGACTCTCATGTTGTGCCTTTGGATTGCAGAAAGACACCCACATGAACAAGAGAAGAATAGGCATTCAAGCCAGGAACCTGACAGTACTAACTACTGACCACCGTGTTTTGAATCCATCTCTCGATAAATCAGCAGCTGAAAAACATGAGCACAATCAAACATTCTCAAAAACAACCTGACCTGTTAATGACTGAAGAAATAAAATTTGTCCAGTCTATTCACATTCTGGGAAATTACTACTGACGACTAAGAATGCTGATTTGCATGGAAACGTCCTCTCTAATGGCCCGTCCAGACCCGGACAAGACCTTAAAGGAAAAAATTGCTTGAATATTTTGTACAAAATAAGAAACAGAGTATACATCATGAACTGTTTCATGGCCATCTAGGTTGCTGTTGCTTAGTGTCATGTAAGCCAATACTGGCTGAGCATCATGTGGTGCAGGACACTTAAAATCAATTAATCAATCAGTGTAAATAAATGCTTTTCCTTATTGGCCATGCCCACACTGATGGAGATGAACCTTTAAAAATGCAAGTTTTTCTTCACCATTTCCACCTCTGAGATAAGAGCGTACTGCGTGCAGCATACTGGATCACTGTAGCTCACATCACAGGTCTGGCCAGAGAAAAATATGAGCTTTTTGAAATTGACATCTGGCTCAGTTCCCATGATTGAACACCTCCATGTACCAACAACAATGAGAGAAAAACGACATACACAGCATTACAAACCTTTACTATGGTGGCAGAGAAGACAGACCATCACTTTAAGTTAAGGATTTCTCAAACAGCAGTCCAATATTTAAAATATCGTTGTTATTATTGGTCAGAATGACACAATAAATAAAGTCATATTTCAAACTGAATCCTCCATCGTCATGTTCAACTGTGTC
>NW_024043232.1:0-26421 GCF_014851395.1 Micropterus salmoides | reverse complement strand
TTTTAGTAAAATTTTGAATGAAAGACTTTCACTTACCTGTGATATTAGTACTTTTACTTCAACAATGGATCTAAGTACTTTTTTATCTCTGTATTCAGTTCAACTTTATTTATATAGCATCAGTTCATAACAAATGTTATGTCATTGCACTTTTCAGTGCAAGTATTGGATGTGCCAGAATTCAGCATTCAGCTTCAACTGGTAATGTTAAAAAACGACAAACCAAGCCAGAAATCTTAGTTGTGTAGTCATGGACTCAGACCTGAAATTCAACAGCCACACAAAGAGTATTACAAAGTCACCCTATTATCACCTTAAACAGGTGGTATTCTGCTCATTTTCAGGTTCAAAATCTTAATTAGGGGTTGTACCAGAACAGGTTTACATGGTTTCATTTTCAAAAAACACCATATTTTTCTCATACTGCACATTGCTGCAGCTCCTCTTTTCACTCTGTGTGTTGTACGCTCCACTCTTGAGCTACAGAGTGATGCATCTTACTTACAAAATCTTTGTTGGGAGTTGCACATGCGCAGTTCCCAGGTAAGGACTACTAGCCAATCAGAAGCAGAGAAGTGCGGGTCATAAGAAACAAGGTAGTGTGATCCAAATCAAAGCCGCTTCAGACTGCGACCGTAACCTAGCAGATGGTATAAGTTACTCTCAAGTCCACAACCACACAACATCATTGTTCCACATCTTACCAGCAGGACTAAACGTTGAACTGTTGCTGGTGTTCTGACGATCTATGCTGCCTTGCTGAAAAATGCTACTATAGCGCAAATCGATAGACTCGGCTCTACTCGGCCCTGCTCCGTTTTCCATTGCAGATAGTACCCAGAGATAGTACGTAGCTTGTCGTCATAGCGATGCCACACACAACTGCCGCGACGTAATGTTCAATGCGACACACACACCAGCGATCCACACATCTTTTTCTTTTTTAAGTTAAAACGTTTCAACATTCCTCAGAATGTAAAGACAGATAAGCGGAATGAAAACCTTCCAGCTGTTTTTTCCTCTGCTGAGCGGGCGGCTGGCCGGCCACACATGCTCCTCCACACAACCACACATGGTTGGCACAGGCTTCCCCCGCAGCCACTTGCAGAGCTCCTCAACTCAACAATATTCAAGCACATTTTTGTTCAGCCATCACTTCTCGTAAAACTGTCAATATTTGAAATCTACACAGCTGATTTCTCACCTCAAAACTTCTCAGAAGTGGATTTAGTGATGAAATTCCATATGAAACGATGATGATGCAGTGAATAGTGAATATTCTCTCTGACCAATCAGCAGTCTGTCGTGTTTTCACGTTACATTTTAGTATCCCTCAGCTCGCTTGGAACCTGACGGAGGTCAGGTGATACGAAAAAAAGTACCTGGAAGCAGGTACAGGTACAACATTTCTACAATGGAAAACCAAACAAAGGCGAGTCGAGCCAAAGGACCTCCGCTCAGACTAGCTTGGTTTGAGGGCGTGCCTGACCCCGCTAGACGCTTGGCAAGCTTTATGATGCGTTTTCATTGTAATGTCACAAGTAAAGGAAGTGAAGGTCTGGACTACAAACGAGCTGTTTTCAAGCGGTTCAGAGCAGAGCTTTCTGTGGGAGATGGGAACTCCCTTTGGGCTGGACTTTGGGCTTTTTCACTTTGCAAACCTGTTACATGCACAAAAAAGAGATATAACTCAATAAAGGAGAGGGGAAAAGCCAAAAAGCAGAATACCACCTCTTTAAGAATATAGCAAGAATGAAAGGATTTGTCACAGCCGAATCTGGTAAAAAAAAAAAAAACTTGTCCATGCATTTATCGTTTGTTAACTCAACTACTGTGATGGTGTCTTTTCAGGTCTCCCTAAATCAAACTTAAGACTTTTGATTAATATCTTACATGCACTGTATCTTTTACTACTTTTATACTTTCTATTTAACTCAAAATTTTATTGTATCTAATTGGCTCTTTATATTGACCTATGTTGCTTTTATGTTTTTAAAAAGCACTACATAACTTGTAGTTGAAATGCATTACAGAAACATACTTACCTTGCCTTTTAGACTGTTAATAACTCTAGAAAGAATAAATATATTAGCTACCTACATTGTAACTGAATTTAGACAATGTTATTCCATCCCTCCATCCATCCATCCATCGTCAACCGCTTATCTTGCGTACAGGGTCGCGAGGGGCTGAAGCCAATCCCAGCTGACATTAGGCGAAAGGCAGGGTACACCCTGGACAGGACGCCAGTCCATCGCAGGGCTAGACAATGTTATTTATGTATTTATTTATTATTTGGCTTTGCACACAGAAGTAAACTTTCTGCTTGACCTCATTATGTATTTGTTTTGGTCTTTGTCAGTCCTAGACCCTGTTTCAGAAAGCAGGTTTAACAAACTCTCAGCTTAAACCTGAGCTCTGAGTTTACTGAGCCTGAGATGTGAAACTCCGAGTTTTCAGTTTCCAGAACAGCTGAACTCTTGAATATGTTGAACCTGATGGACACGTGTGCGTGGGGATTAAAAAAAATCATCAATGGAGCTCCAATATTATAATTCACCATGGCAACGGGTAAACAGGCTAAAGAGCAGAGCTTACATTTTAATTGGGTGAAGCTAGAAGTAGGTGTCAATGCGACTATGACATTTCTCAAAAAAAATAAAAATAACAGGAGTGGAGGTACTTAACAAATTAAATTTCAATCAGCTTAGTCCGCTCATTCAGCGTACCAGTCTCAAATGTCCTTAATGGGGGGCCCCCTCCTCCAGTAAATTGGAGCAGTAAACACTTAATTCTGGAGACATTTTCTGCTTCAATTTACAGTGGAAATGTCTTTTTTTATGTAAAGGGAAACAAAACAAAAAAATATAACAGAATATAATGCAGTAATCAGCTGCTTGTTCTTTTTTAACTAGGTTCTGTTTTGGACAATGCACGTTTCTTCTATAATAAAATTGCATTGCATGTTTTCTTATTGTACAAATAAACCTTTCTCAAAGCATTTTTATTTGTTAGGTAATATTTCTTGATGCAAGCTATTTTCAGAACATTTTTAACAAATGCTTTCAAAAAGTGATGGGAACAAAATCAACCATTTCAAAATGTGGTAGGGACATGTCCCTGGTGTCCCCAGTGTAAATGACACCTATGCTTTCACTTACCAGGTAGCGTTACGATAGCATCAGCCTCATCTGGCTCATTTTCTGTACCGCTTAGTTCCCCTTCGAGGGAACTCGAACTGCGTCGGTTACGACACTATGGGAACGCCTCTAGGCGAAGCAGGTCTGAACGTGAATGAAATCACTCCAATCCTATTGGCCTGTTGCTAGAACGGTAAGGTGTGACGGAATAACCGGAGGAGTATAAAGCACACCTGTACACACTCATCATTAGCTTTTTTTTATTCAGCAGGCGCTCTGTATGTTGTTTGAAGAAAGCTCCAGTCCTACAAGCAGTGTGTCTTACCTGAAGAAGAAGTCTACCAGCATGTCCGGCAACCAGATGTACAGAAGGTGTGTTTTTTCTTGCCCTCGGTACATCACGGATGGAGATTCTCATGAGATGTGTGTCTCATGTTTGGGGATGGAGCACGCCCGGGCAGCTCTCGAGGGGGCTGCCTGCGCCCGTTGCGAAGCCCTTTCCGTGCGGGTACTGAGGTACCGCATGGCTCTCTTTCCGAGGATAGCCGGATGTGTTTTCCCGCGGCGCGGGCCCTGCGGCCGCTGAGGCGGCCCGGCGGCTTCACTCATGGGTTCACAGCGTGATCTGTCGGAGGATTTCAGGACGGCTGAGGCTTTTTCCCGACCTTCATCCGCTGGCTCTGACGCTTCCTTTCCTCGTTCGGGAGCCCGTTTTCGGCTTCTCCCGCTCGCGGTTTTGGAGCCGGAGACGCTGCAGCAATCCGACTCCGAGGAGGCGGACGTGCTCAGCGCAGTGGACGATGACTTCCGGGTGTCGGGGCGGCGTCATCTGGCCGCGCCCGACTATGACGTGCTGCTGGAGGTGGTGACTAGAGCCGTGGCTAAGCTCAACATCAACTGGCCACAGGAGGAGCAGACACCACAGGCTAGTGGTAGCTTGATGAAAGGTTTCTTAAGCACCACACGCCACCTCCACGCCGGTCTCTGCCATTCTTTCCTGATTTACATGATGAGTAAATCATGGGGCAGACCCTTCTCTACATGGCTTTCCACACCCCGATCACTGAACTACAGTAATGTGATGGGGGTTAGGGACCGTGGTTATGGGAGGATGCCTCGGGTGGAGGATGAGCTTGCGAGCTATCTCTCCCCTCGACTTGCGTCCTCCCTGGAGAAGCCGGCATTACCATCCAAACCATGTCGCACCACATCCACGCTTGTGGGGAAGGCGTACATGGCAGCGGGCCAGGCAGGTGCGAGCTTGCACACCACGGTGCTTCAAGCCTACCAAGCCAACCTGCTACAGGAGATGGTTCAGAGGGGGGGTCCCTCCGAGGAAGATCTGGCGGAGCTTCGCAGAACCACGAAGCGTTCCGCCAGTACCTCCCTCGCCGGTCTGGA
Source organism: Micropterus salmoides (assembly GCF_014851395.1). Classification (NCBI taxonomy): domain Eukaryota; kingdom Metazoa; phylum Chordata; class Actinopteri; order Centrarchiformes; family Centrarchidae; genus Micropterus; species Micropterus salmoides. The sequence continues at coordinate 21,880 of NW_024043232.1, read as the reverse complement.
CCCAAGGCAGCTGAGGCTGCCAGGCGTAGGTCCCTTCCCTCTACGAGCTCCTACGGAGAGGAGGGAAGCAGAGTGTCGCTTCTCGGGGGCCCCCCGAGGAGCTGGGGCAGCGAGACGGCGCTCTCACCCTCAGCCGTCTGAGAGACGTGATCTGAGGACCGTCATCCAGTCCCGACAGAGCTCAGGGAAGACCGGGGTAGGGGAGTCTTTCTCCCCTCCCGCACCCCCCCCCCCCCCCCCCGGAGGCCGACCGAGGTCCCCTCCGCCGTGGCAACAGGTGATGTTATCCCGCCGTTTACACGTTCAGGACGCACCTGCCACCACCGAGTCCGCGCCGTACTGCCTGCCCCGAGGGTCTGCAGACGGACGGCATCCCGACTCACTCACCATGGATCTTCGGCGGCTCCCCCCTGCCGTTCTGGGGCTTCAGGGGTCCACCAGAAGATCACACGAGACACCGACCACCAGCCCCGAGGGGCTCTGCTGAGGAAAGGGGCCGTGGAACGTGTCTCCCCCCCCAGACAGAGACTTCATAGTCCCCAAGAAGGACGGAGGGCTGCGTGCCCTATTTTGGATCTGCGGGTTCTAACCGGTCTCTGAGGAGATTCAGGTTAAAGATGCTCATCATCCCCGCCACCGTGACGCACATCCAATCTGAGGATTGGTTCGTCACGATAGATCTGAAGGACGCCTATTTCCAGGTCTCCATCCGTCCTTCTCACAGGAAGTTCCTGAGGTTTGCCTTCGGGGGTGTGGCTTACCAGTATCGGGTTCTTCCATTCGGCCTGGCACTTCCCCTAGCACATTCACCAAGTGTATGGATGCAGCACTGGCCCCGCTGAGGCTCCGGGGCATCCGGATTTCAACTTCATCGACGACTGGCTCATCCTAGCCCAGTCTCGAGAGTTGGCAGTTCGGCATCGAGATGTCGTTCTGGCTCGTCTGCGGCGTTTAGGGCTGAGGCTCAACGCAAAGACGAGCGTGCTGGCGCCCACCCAACGGGCTACGTTCCTAGGGGTTGCATGGGATTCGACAACGATGCGGGCACAATTGTCTCCGGCACGTGTCGACACCATATTGGCTGCCGTGAAAGGGGTGAAGTTAGGCCACGCCATCACTATGAAACACTTTCAACGAGTGTTGGGTCTCCTGGCGGCTGCGTCCAGCGTAATACCATCTGGACTGCTGCACATGAGACCCCTGCAGTGGTGGCTAAGGAACAAGGGTTTTTCCCCGAGGGGAGTCCTCTCCGTCTGGTTTGGGTTACGCACAAGTGTCTTCGTTCCCTATCAGTTTGGAAGGAAACTTGGTTCCTGTCCCAGGGGCCCGTGCTGGGAGGTTCTTGTCGCCGGCTGGTTCTTTCGACAGACGCCTCCCTTACGGGCTGGGGCGCGGTCATGGACGGCCGCTTTGCAAGGGGATCCTGGCAGGTGCATCGATCCGAGTGGCATATCAACTGTCTCGAGATGTTGGCGGTGTTCCAGGCTCTAAGGAGTTCCTGCCCGATCTCCAAGGCCACCACGTCCTGGTTCGCTCCGAGGAGAACAACACAGCGGTGGTGACCTATCTGAATCACCAGGGCGGTCTGCGCTCGCGCCCTCTGGACAGACTGGCGCGTCAGATCCTCCTATGGTCCCAGCAGAGGTTACTTTCGCTCAGGGCGATGTATCTCCTGGGGACGCAGAATCAGGGAGCAGACCTGCTGTTGAGGCAGGGGCTGAGGCCCGGGGAATGGAGACTTCACCCCGAAGTGGTTCGAGCCCCATAGACGTGGATCTGTTTGCGTCTCAAGAGACTACGCACTGCCCGCTATGGTTCTCTCGTTCCTCCAGCCCCCGTTGGGTCTGGACGCCATGGTACATTCGTGGTCGAGGCTACGTCTGTACGCTTTCCCCCCAGTCGCTCTGCTCCCGGGGTTCTGGAGCGGGTCCGCCAGGACTATGTCGGCCTACTGCTCGTAGCCCCGTTCTGGCCAACCCGGGTGTGGTTCTCGGACATCATGTCGCTCCTGGACGGCCCGCCGTGAGGCGGGTCTAACAGCCGGAGCAGTCGAGACCCTCCTGAGCTCCAGGGCCCCGTCCACACGGAGGATGTACGGCCTGAAGTGGAGTGTTTTCTCCACTTGGTGTAGGGAGCGGTCGGTGGACCCTGTTACCTGCCCGGTGGTTCAGGTACTTGAGTTCCTCCAGGACCGGTTCTCTGCTGGTCTTTCCCCTTCCACCCTCAAGGTGTACGTGGCAGCTATTTCATCTTTCCACACCCCTCTGAGGGAGGGGTTCTTGGGGAAACTTCCCTTGGTTGTACTTTCCTCCGTGGTGCCCGGAGGATGAGACCTGCGACTCGGTCCAAGGTTCCCACTTGGGATCTGGCAGTGGTTCTTGGGGCGTTGGCTGAGGCCCCCTTCAAACCCCTGGAGTCAGCTGAGGCTAAGCACTTGACCCTCAAGATGGCCTTTCTCCTTGCTATCACCTCTCTGAGGAGGGTGGGGGAGCTCCAAGCGCTTTCGGTTTCCCCGCAAGCCTGGAGTTTGCCCCGGGGAATATTAGGGCTATCCTGCACCCTCGTTCAGGATACATCCCTAAAGTGCCTTCTTGTGCGGCAGGGTCCACAGTGCTGCAGGCATTTCATCCTCCACCTCATGTGACGGCGGAGGACGGGAGACTTCATCTGCTCTGCCCTGTCAGAGCACTGAGTATTTACACTCTGAGGTCCTCCCGTTGGAGGAAGGCTGACCAGCTGCTAGTGTGTTTGGGTCTCCCAGGGCCGGGCTCCCTGCATCCAAACATGCTATTAGCAACTGGATTGTTCAGACTATTCCCTGGCCTATCAGGTGCGCGGTTTGCCTTCACCTGTGGCTGTGAGGGCTCATTCTACCAGAGGCAAGGCGGCCTCTCGAGCCCTCCTTTCCGGGGCCTCTTGCAGGATGTTGTTTAGCGGCTGGCTGGGCCACTCCGCACACATTCATTCGGTTTTACAGTCTTGACCTTCCTTCGGCACCTGGCACTCGTGCGCTCTCCTCTTAGTAGTGCCACTTTATTGCACACAGGGGCAGGCGGGGTTTTCGGCACGGTTTAGTGGGTATCTCGTTCCCATAGTGTCGTAACCGACGCAGTTCGAGTTCCCTCGAAGGGGAACGTCTCGGGTTACGTATGTAACCCTGGTTCCCCGAGAAGGGGAACGAGAGACTGCGTCGGTCCGCCGCACCTCTCTCCCCGCCTGAAGCGCCTGCTTCATAGTTTAAGCTAATGATGAGTGTGTACAGGTGTGCTTTATACTCCTCCGGTTATTCCGTCACACCTTACCGTTCTAGCAACAGGCCAATAGGATTGGAGTGATTTCATTCACGTTCAGACCTGCTTCGCCTAGAGGCGTTCCCATAGTGTCGTAACCGACGCAGTCTCTCGTTCCCCTTCTCGGGGAACCAGGGTTACATACGTAACCCGAGACGTTTCTGTAACTTTAACGTCATCATCTGCTGGAGCTGCAATGTTGAGTTTGCTTTTGTTTCATATCTGCTTCTGTGTCTGCTGTGGAATCCTTCAGGTTTCTGGGATCCACTATATCGCAGGACCTTAAGTGGGAGCCCAACACTGACAACATCATCAAGAAGGCCCAGCAGCACTTCCTGCGTCACTTACATACATTTCCAGAGTCAGGAAACGGGCAGGAAACATCACTGCAGATCCATCTCACCCCGGACACAACCTGTTCCAGCTCCTCCCCTCTGGTAGGCGCTACAGAGCACTGTACGCCAAAACCAACAGACACAGAAGCAGTTTCTTCCCACAAGCCATCACTCTGATGAACAGCTGATTTCTGACTCAGTGTCAGGAACAATTCCTGTGCAATAACCCAGTAACTCTGTCTCTAATCTGCCACCTGTTTACTGGTTTCCACTTATTATTTATTTATTCACCATTCTCTATTTCAGTGCTGTTCATACTATGTTCATACTATGTCATATTGTGTATATACTGTATACCAATACACCTACCTCAGGTCATAAGGTCATAGGTCTTATTTATTTTTTCCAGCATCCTTTGCACTGTGCTCCATCACACCGTGTACATGTGTACATGTATGCATGTATGTGTATGTGTACCTGTATATCATATCCACCTTCAACATGTACATAATGAGAATAATAGTTTACTCTTGCATCCTTTGCACTCTGATCACTGCACTATTTGTCAATATGTCTATATTTTTTTGTTCATAGTGTGTATATTAGTGTTGTCTGTACTGTAGTTTGTGTCTGATTTTATTTTATTATTGTGTTGGTATTATTGTATAAGTAAGCACATCGTGAGCAATGAACAATCCTGAGTCAAATTCCTTGTATGTGTACACATACCTGGCAATAAAGCTAATTCTGATTCTGATTTTTAGTTCTTGAGCCACTTTCTCACTGTTTTCATTCACATCTTCAGTCACAGCATAACACTGATAAGCCACAGCTGACTACATTCTTTCATATATTGGAAATCCAGGCAGGATTTCCACAGTTTAGAGTAAACTTTATTTTAGCCATTTGCTGTTTACTTTTGTCAAACTCTTCATACAGTCATTCATCCTTCATCCATTCACATAAAAGCAGCGGAGAAAGCAAAACTTCAGCTTTTCTGTATACTGATAATTCCTGCAGGCATGTGTGGGGAAAACACTGCTTTATATTGTGACTTGATATCAGGGACATTCTGATTTGCATTATTGACATTATTGCCAGATACTGGCAGATATTTTGTTTTACATCTTTACTTTTATTATCCTTTAAAACTAAAATCATCTTGTGTTTATTTTTTGCTTTTAATTTTTAACTCTTTAACTTGTAGTGAATTAACAGCCAAGCAATCTATCCACCATAACATCAAACTACAGACTGACTCCTCAACCATCACTCCAATCAGGATGGTGAGAAACTTGGGTGTCATGATTGATGACCAGCTGTCCTTTTCAGACCATGTTGCTTCTGTCTCTCAGTGCCGCTTCGCTCTATACAACATAAAGAAAATCAGGCCCTACCTCACTCAGTACGCCACCCAGCTTCTGGTACAGGCCATGGTTATCTCTCGCCTCAACTATTGCAATGCCTTCCTAGCAGGTTTTCCAGCTTGTGCGGTGAAATGGTTCAGAACACAGCAGCGCGTCTGGTTTTTGATCAGCCCAAAAGCATGCATGTCACTTCATTACTCAGTGACCTCCACTGGCTCCCCGTGGCCTCCAGAATCAAATTCAAGTCACTAACGCTTGCATACAGAGTGACTACTGGGTCTGCACCCATCTACCTGCCAGGATTGGCCTGGTAAACGCTAGATCGCTAGCAAAGAAAAGTTTTTTTCCTAAAGGATTTCTTCACGTCCTGGGGACGGGATTTTCTCTGTATGACTGAGACATGGCTGAGTGTTGGTGAGTCCAGTGCTTTTTCTGAAAAGAGGAGGAATTACAACTGTTTATAAGAATGTCTATAAATGTAAGCAGTTGTCGCTATCATCCACGTTCACCAGGTTTGAACTGAGCTTATTTGTGCTGGGGCGCTCTCACATGGTGTTGTATGCAGTGGTCTACTGGCATCCCAAATACAATAAGGACTTTGTAAATGACTTTTCTGGCTGAAATTATGCCTAAATTGTAGGCGATTGTAGTCCTTATTGTTGGGGATTTTAATGTCCACGTGTGTTGTCCTGAAACCCCAGTGACAAGAGACTTTTTACACCTCACTGACTCTTTTAATCTTGGCCCCACACATGAACGCAGACACACACTTGATATTGTCCTATCCTATGGTTTCCTGTTCATAACTTAGAGATCTGTGACGGTGTGTTTTCTGACCACATGCCTTTCCCTGAACATTTTAAACATGCAGTAGTACAACCTTTAATTAAAAAAACTGGTCTGGATCCTGCAGACCTCGCTAATTTCAGGTCTATCACCAAACTAACCTTTCTGTCAAAAACCCCTGAAAAGATAGTTTGCAGTCAATTAATGACCTTCTTGGATGAGCAGAAGTTTTCCCATCTGGTTTTAAAACCCTGCATAGCACAGAATCAGCTCTTTTAAAAGTTTTTAATGATATCCTTTTAGCTACTGACTCAGGGGATTGTGTTGTGCTTCTTGATCTGACTGCTGCATTTGACACACTGGACCATGAAATCCTGATCTCTCATTTATTTATTTTATTTATTTAAGGTTTATTTAACAGGGACAATGCACACTAATAATACATAAATAAATGTATAGTGTGCCAGAATTAGCCAAAAGGCTATTTTACATCTGCTGTCCTTGGACAGATCTTAATATGTCACATCTAAAAAAATAAAAGGATTAAGATAGTACATATAGGTTTATACAAGAAAAAATGACTATGAATGTATAAAAAAATTAGTAAACCAATATATAAACAAGAACAATTGGTCAATATCAACAACCCCACCAACACACATACACACACAAGCCAAACTGTCAGTCCATATAACAAACATTTTTTGGACATGCACAACAAAACAATATAGCTGGGACAATGACGAACAACAGAGGTTTAACCTATCTAAACACAAATGAGCCAGACAACCTCAGTGGCATAGCACAAGAAGCACAAACAGGCAGGACAGAGAAGACAAGGTAACAGCAAGATTTCATGTGAAATGTAATGATGACAGTCCTGACTACCTGTTAGCCACTTATTTAAGTTAAATTTAAAAGAAGCGTAAGTTTTAAAATTCCTAATGTGAATTGTGATGAGGTTCCATTCACGAGCAGCCCTGACTGAAAAAGCTGTTTGACCGAGTGCACTTTTCCTCAATGGGACAATGCAGTCACCTCTTGCTGCACTCCTTGCAGATCTGTAAGCATTTGGTGCTGTGTTTACAAACGGGCTAAATACAGGAGGAGCCAGTCGATGTAAAATTTTGTACATAAGACAGATATCTGTATATGTAATTAAGTTTTTGAAACTTAAAAGATTATATTTTTTTTAAAACATGACAATGATGATAGTATATGGATTTCCTATCAAGTACTTTAGGAAAAATTAAATAGGGAAAGTAGTGGTTGAGAGAAGTGTTGCTAGCTTGTGACCAGGTTGTCAAACAAAAGGTGATATGGGATAAAATCATTGAGTGCATGAACATCATAGCGGCCCTTGTTGACATCCAGTTATGGACATATCTAAAATTTGCCAGGTTGAACTTAATGTAATTACAAACCTTCTTGATGTGCAATTTAAAAGTAAGATTGTTATCAATGTATTGATAATAATGATTATAATGTATCAATTGTGATTTAGCCATTCTGTTATCTTTTGCATCGAGTTTGTTAGCAGATCAGCAGCTTGAGCTGCACTGTTAGCATGTACAAAGATTACTGTGTCATCTGCATACATTTGGGTGTTAGGACAAACATTTGGCAGGTCATTTACATACAAAGAAAATAAAAGTGGAACCAAAATAGAGCCCTGTGGGACACCTGCAGACAAGGAAATAACACCTGATTGAGGATTTCTAACTCTAACAAACTGAGTCCGATGTGTTAAGTAAGATTCTATCCATTTAATAGTGCCTGTGGCGAAGTTAAAAGTTTGTTATTTAGATAGAAGAAAAATGATTAATGGTGTAAAATGCTTTTTTTAAATCTAGAAAAACAGCACCAACAACCCCTCCTCGATCCAACAGTGACTTGACTTTTTCAACGAAATTGAAATTGGCTGTTTCTGTTGAATGATTAATACAGAAGCAAAGATGTAAAGAATAGGAACTGTTTTAATTTAAATGATTTGTCATTTGTTCTGAGACAAGTTTTTTGGCTACCTTGGAAACCACCGGCAGGATACTAATAGGTCTGTAGTTGCAGATAGACAAGTGATCACCTCTTTTAAATACAGGAAAGACTGCAGCTAATTTCCACACATTTGGGAACAATCCCTGAGCAATTGAAAGGTTAACAATTTTCATAATTGGGTACACTAATGATTCAGAGACATCTTTCAACATAACTGTGTTCATACCAATGACATCTTTCGCTTGAGATGGCCTCAGAGATCTAATCACTCTCTGCCTAACATCTGCCTCAGTGATATTCTATGTTGAAAGCTTGTCTGTCTGACTTGGCAAGGAGTGTTATTATGTTCAGAGGAAAAACACTTGATGAGAGTCAATGAAATGATTATTGAGAGCATCAGCTACTTCAGCTGGCTTGTCTCTTAATTTTCCAGCAACAAGTTCAATTGATTTGGCATTGTTAACATTATATCCCATTAGTTTTTTTAACTGGCTCCAAATAGATTTAGTATTACCTCCTGCTTTTTCAATAATGGTCAAAAAGAAGTTGGCTTTGGCTATCCTTATCTCTTTGACTACCCTATCGTGTAGCATAGTGAAAGTATGTCTATCACTGCTTGCTTTAGATTTAACGGCAGATTTTTTTCATTTGATTTAAGATTTTTGTGGTTATCCAAGGAATGTTTTTTTTCCTATGCCGTTGTCTGCATGTGAATACATCAATTGATCTCTGCAGTTGTGTAAATCTTTGATTGTCTTCTTCCAAAGATTTTCCTAGAAGTACGTTCTCCCAGTTTATGCTCTGGACAGCACTTATAAACTGAACCTGCATATTTCTGAGGATATTTAAAGATTCTTGTTCCTGGACAAATGGAGTAAAACACTTGTTAGTTAGCTTCCTGGCTATCAGGATCATGATGTGCTCTGATAGTCCAGTCAGCATATTAAAGGATTTTACAATTCTCTTTGGCTTATTGCTAAATATTAGGTCTATTTGTGTTCTTGTAGAAATTGTTATTCTGGTAGGCCTATTTATTATCTGAACATAAGAACACAATAAGAACACAGTCATCGGTGATCTGTTTTAATGTTTTCCTGGACAATTTGTCTTCCCAATTGATGTTGAAGTCACCTCACCAATAATCACATCCTTATTAAAATTGCATTCCTTTAGCATATTTTCAAAATGTTCATAAAAGATATTTTTGGAAGATGAAGGGCGATATAGTGTAATAAATGAGAAGGACATAGATGGAGATAAAGTTATGTTAAGTACAGTTTATTATTTATTAATATTATTTATCCAGTTTACATGACCACTGTACCTCATGGCACTGAAAACGATCTTTCACAAAGATTAAGACTCCACCTCCTTTTGAGCCCACTCTGTCTTTTCTATGAACCTTATAGCCTGGAACATGTAAAGCTGATAATGGTGAATTTTTGTTAAACCAGGTCTCCCTTAAACACAAGAAAGACAGGTAAGAGTCTAATAAAAGGTGATGAATTTGATCACTTTTAGTTTTAAATGTCTTGTGTTTAAGTGCCCTCCTAAAATACCCCTAGGCTTTAATTTGGGGTCCCAGATTATTCTTGAGTTATTGACAGTCTGGAATATATGATCCGGTGACAACTTGGATGGATTTGTTGATAGTTCCGCTGTTGGTGTGGATGGATTTGTTGATAGTTTGTAGAGGGAGTTTCTATATGAGTAACTCCCCCTTAAACTGGGGTTTGTCACCTTTGTTTGTTGAGAACGGAGAACAGTTAGATGTAGCATTTGGTGATTCAGCAATGCAACTGCTCGACATAGTCTCTGCTGGAATCCCCTCAATGGCCAGAGCTGTGACACATTGCTGGTCAGCCATCAGACATCAGACCTGGATCCCCATTTAACCTTAGATGTTCACAGCCGAATTATAAAAAAGACACATATTTTATATATCCCAGCACACACCAACATGGTGAGGTAAAATTAAATATATTTGCACTCACCACTTGTTGTTATGTTGAGATCCTGATTTGGTGACACCAATTTGTTGAAGAAATATTGTGAGCCAGGTTCAGTTGTGAAAAAGTTTCTGACTGATGAAGACTTAAAACAGCAAAGTTTATTGAGCCTGGCTGAGGAGATTCAGTGCCAGCATACAACATGTGAACATGTTGAATGCCAACAATCTGAAGGATAACATCTTTTGGACCCTTTTATTTTTCTGTCTTCCAACTGGTTTCTGTAGGTTTCCCTATTAGGGAAGGTAGGTATAGGTATCCCTATTTCAACTAGAACAACTAATCAATCTGATGTTTAGACATTATATTGGAATCAATTACTATCCATGAGTTGTTCTCTAATCTGTGTAGCCAGTGAGTTCTTGTAAGACTTAAGCTTGCCAGATTCCCAGAGAACACCTATCTGCAAGCTTGGCGCATGAGCTACTATCTCTCCCCAATCAATCTAACTGTTGTCTCCCTAACAGGGACAGTTACATGAGAGAAAGAACTAGAGCTGGTAGGTCAGTGAACACTTGTGGGGTCAGCCACTGACTCTAAGGTAGACCTGTCTTACCTTTCCCTGTTACATCAATCAGTTCTGGTGCAGAATGCGAGAGCGAAGAAGAGGAGATGGGATGTGTGGGTATTATGGAAATGCTGGCAATGACATGATTGATGTGTGGTCCCGCTCCTGAGACTCTGCTAATTAGCTCCACTCATTGCTGCCCTTACTAGTATCTATTGTCACTTGTAGATCCCTTACTGTATTGGTGTTTTATTCATGCTTGCATGTTGTTCCTCAAATGTAAGTCACTTTGGATAAAAGTATCTGCCAAATGAGTAATTATAAATGTTAATGTAATGTAATGTTCTTATACAGACAAAGGTTCAAACACAGGTCAGGCAGGCAAAAACAGGTTCCACATACAGTATCTCACAAAAGTGAGTCCACCCCTCACATTTTTGTAAATATTTGAATATATCTTTTCATGTGACAACACTGAAGAAATTACACTTTGCTACAATTTAAAGTAGTGAGTGTACAGCTTTTATAACAATGTAAATTTGATGTCCCCTCAAAATAACACATCACACAGCCGTTAATGTCTAAACCGAGTTCAGTGTTTGACCTGCTTGACCCACTCTGCCTTTCCCTTCCGTTCAACCATTCTTCACTTTTGTTGAAATCTTTTTTGCAGGAAGCAGAGACAAGAAAAATGCAGCTAAGACTGATGATGATTAATTTTGGATTCTAAAGTATTCTTGTGTTTGCTGTATGTGACACCATGGCTTGCTGTCAATTGTTTTAAGGCATTTTTTGTCAATATTGGTAAGTTGGTTTGCAGGTTGTGGAAATCTCTGTCTGGTCTTTATCCTCCAGTACGGCATTTTTTTTATCCTGTCCCACCCAGCAGCCCAGTATTTATACAGTCTATGAGTATGAGGAACTGGATACCATCTTGTGCCAGATAAAGAATAGATGTGTCTCCCACTCCATCAAGAATGGGAGAGAGATTGAACCATCTGTTTTCAACAGTAATATACTTATTTTCCATTCGATTTTATTATACTTAAATCTTGCCCGAATTATTGATTTAAGTTGTTGATATTCAAGAAATTTCTTATTGCTAATTCCATATTGTGTCACTAGATCCTGGAATGTAATAAAGTTACTGCCCTCAATGACATGCTCTAGATGTCCAATCACTTTATCGTACCACAATGGGGAATTTAGCATTTTCTTATTTTGGAAGATGTCTAGATTGTTCCAGATTGGTGTAAATCTGTGGGGATAGATGAAGACCTAGAAATTTGCTGCCAGGGAAGTGCTTATGTTAATACTTTTAAAGCAGGTATTGGAGCTGACGAATGGCATATTGCAAATTTTAGTTTTTGTTCTATGTCCATCAATGAGTGGTCCAGTGGATTCTGATTGATGCATTTTTTATATTGTAGTTTTGAGATATATTGTTGCTGTGTCTTTTTAGCAGCAGAGTTAATCCACTGTATCAATGACTGAATAACACATAACTGCTAATGACCTATTATAAAGCTTATGTAAAAGGCCTTGTGAAAAAATACTATAGTTTGTGACAATTTAAATTGTATTCAGAATATCTCATCCAAGCTACAAAATACAGAAAGCTACACCAGGTAAGCTGGAGATCTCATTGATTATTTCATTTAGCGAGGAGAAAAAAAAAGAACCAAATCTGCAAGGAAAATGACTGAGGCTAATACCATGATGTACCATCATAAGGCTTTAAGATCTTTTTAATGTATTCTCCTCTGTGGCTGGGGCCTGAAAGGGAAAGGGAAAGAGGAGAGCTGAATGGATTCCATTAATTTAATTGAAGCAAGCCCTGACAAGAGATAAAACATCTTGGGCCCACATCTCTTCAGGGTTGGCGCTGGGCTTCATAGTAAACAAGCCGTGATCTGTAAACAAAGCCCAGAGAGCACCGCCACGCTCTACAGAGACTTCAAGGCCATGGAATATGTCAGAGATGGGCTTGAATGGATACTGAAGTGCCCCCCACCCCCACGCTTAAGTATTCAAGCTGTATTCTGACCATTGTGCCTCAGCTGGATATTTTGATGCTGGTAGCTAGCTATTTCAGTGACAGTACCTGCAGTGGATCAAGTAGAAAGAGAGACATCCACTCCAAGAAGGGCATTGAAATATGGATAGCATTGTTGAATTCTAGAGACAAGAAACACTTTGATGTGTCCCCATCAGATATTAAACACTCACATTAATGCACTGTAAACGAATGTACAGCATTTCACACGCTTCATGGCAACTATTTCAGCTAATTCCACAATGTTCCTTTCTTTGGGAGGAAAGACATGGTACATGCTGTATCTAACAGTCTGTACTTGGTGGAAACAGCAAATCTGTGAATCCAGTCCACTGGATCTTTAAATGCTGGGAATACTGAACGTGTAAAGCGCATGTTGTTTGGCCACTCAAAAAGCAGCTGGTATTTGGACATGTCACATTCTTCCCTGAATTGTTCCTCAGCAGGCACTGGCTTTTCACTTAGGCTGAATAGCAGCACAAAACCCAGCAGAATCCATTAAAGGAGGAATAGCTTTATCTCCAGAACAGCGAAAGTAGATTGCTGGACATTTTGAGTCATCTACCACAAACTGGGCTGCTTGTCCTACAAATGTAGCTTATGAACAGAATGCCAAGGTTACAGCCTTTGTCCACATCTCCATAAGCTCTGCTGGAAATTCAGCTGCATTGTGGTGTGAACGTGAACCTAGCTCACCTAAAACCATCACACACTGGTGCAGCCCTGCAACTTTGACATATATTGTGTATATTGCTTTGAGTCCAGACACTTTTTACCATTGTGAGAGTAAAGAAGTGGCAAAAAAACTCCTGCTGAAGAGAGGGAAAACAGTGACACTTTTCCTGTTACACACTGGAGAGAAATGCACAGATGAATTCATGTGGAATCTAGGGTCAAATGCTTTTGAAATATTGAGAAATGAGAATGTTAGGCTAGCAGCTTTGGGCTCTCCCATAATGCTGACGTTGAAGAATAAGCATTCACGATGCTTCAACTCTTGTTGTTGCCCAAGGGGGGACTGGCCACTATGAGAACTGTGAGTTTTCCCGGTGGGCTGCTGGACAATTGGGCCGAAGTACAATATTTATCGAATAGTCACATAGTACTGAAAATTTATTTGTATGTGCCTTGATCTACTGGCCCATAGTGTGTGGTTACTGGCCTAGACGGGGGTGGAGCTGTAATATGATTGGCTATGTCAATCAATCACACATCAGACGGTTGAAATACAGACCTAACCCCTAGCCTGGTAATTTGTGCTTCAAAAATTATGGATAAAAAACGTGACGAAACGCAAAGGTGGTGCTGAACAGCTGAGAGAGAAAAAAAAGATGCTTAAGGCAGGGGCAGCAAAGAGCTTCAAAATGACAGACTTTTCTTTAGGTGCTGCTGCTACTTCTACCAGCACCAGTGGAGACAGCAGCGAGGATGCCGGTGGCCCCGGTACTAGCACTGATATGGGTAAACATGAAACAGACAGCAGAGATGAGGGCAAAAGCAAAACAGAGTCAAAGCCAGTACAGCCCGAGAGCCCAAGCAAAGGTGGTTGTTGAAAATAAAAATATGTTCTTTACTAACTTGTCTGGTTAACTAAAGGTAAAAAAAAAAATTCTAAAATTAAAACGGTGATATGGTAAGATTGATGACGATATGGCTTATTTGCGAGGGGGCTGGAGCCAATCCTGGGTGAAAAGGCATGGTACACCCTGGACAAGTTGTCAGTTCATCACAGGGCTAACAAACAGGCAAACAACCACTCACATTCAGTTCATATCTTTTCAAATATAATTTTTATTGGAATGACCTGTAGGGTGTTGAGTTTGGCTATAAACAGTTTTGTTTTATTGCATGTATCTAGCCTGGCACCAGAAAATTGGTGAGTCCAAATTTTATTGCATCAATGATCTAATAACATTTAAATCACAGATGCATGGTCCGGAATGCCTCTTGGCATGTATGTACCCTAGAATGTATTTATTGTACTTAAGGGGCTCAGCTGAGATGATTACTTTACTTGAGGAGAGCTAGATAAATGTTTAAAGTTTTGAAAATGTATTGATGGTAAAAATGTGGTGGATGGTGAGCCAGTCCTCTGTGGTCTAAAGACCTGTGAAGATTAGGCAAATTGACCAGCTGACAAAGGCTCTAGGCCTATACGCTGTACAAAGTGATGCACAGGCATCATTATTTAGTAACCACTATCCATGAGCAAAATTTATAAATGAACATCAGAGTTGACTGGAATATAATGAAAAACTACGGGCTATGCTTCACCATTAAAAACAGCTTTTTTGTGTGGGAGTATAATGAAGAGACACGTTAATGTCTGTTACGAATTTAATAACAAAATAGATAAAGTCATCAAGTTCTTAAAATAACAGATGCAGATCAGCTGTAGCTCAAGTCTGTGTCCGCCTGAGCATCGGAAGAACGTGATTCGGCTCTGTGCAGAAACTTCCTGACTGATGAAAACTTAAAACAACAACTTTGGACCCAGTATTTAGCGTAACAACATATTCGCTGTAAACACACCGCTGCACGCTAGCTGCTATTTCCGAGCAATACATTTAATGCCGACGTACTATGACGTACTATTCTGAACGCTCTGTTTTAAACTGCTGCACATAGAGCTAAATGACCATATTCGGCCATTACTCCGCACAGCTACGCTCAGTCTGTCTGTACTGCTCAGCGACAACAGCCTGGTAGCATGCATCAGGTCTTAGCCAATCAGAAGACTTAGGAGACTTAGGAGGAGCATCTACAGCTTGTTTCAGACAGAGGTTCAAATGAAGGCCTACATGAAGAGCCAGTCTATGACAGAAATTTATTTATTTTTTAACTTTGAATCGACCACGCCCACGCCAATACACGCACAAACAAAACATAGACAGGCTGCAGTCGAAAAGTGAAAAATTCCTTTCCTAACCACTTTTCCTTGACCTCAATGGAAAACGTCATGAGGTCAAGGAAAGATGTAAGGAGAATTCACAAGGACTTAGGAAAAGATGGCTCAGAGAATCCGACTGCACTTATCTATGCTATGTAATTATGTGACGCCAGATGTTACTGCCATGGCCTGTGGTGATGAAACTACAGTGTTCCGAAGATGGACTACAAAAATGCGCATCTTTGACACAGCGCCCTAAAGGTGGACAACACGGTGGAAAAGATTACTTCATTACCAAGGTTGCAAAATGGCATATAGGGTACCAGTCACCAAATAATGGAAATGGTTGTCACATTGAGAATGCTTGCTCACACTCACCCTCCTGCCCACCCTTATTTCTCAACATGAATCCCAATTATTGTATGTAAATAATACATTGCATTTACTGAAGAGGTCATGTAGCTTGATCATTGCCTTTGTTAAGTCAAGAGTGTCAGCATCTGTGACCTAAGTAAAATGAATTAATGATATTGCTGAAGGCTGGCAATATATTGGCCAAAAATAACTAATGCAAACTGAGCATATAACGTTAGCCTACACATTTCAACATTATCCTCATTTCGATCATTTGACAAGACTAGTAAAATAGATTGCATATTGGTTTCAATGATTGTTGACAGTTCAAAACATGCATATTAGCAAGTTATGTCATAACAGAGAGGAAAAAGTTTAATAGCCAATACTAAATTACATGGTGATCAACGCCTTTATCGATTGAGTTCTTTTTTTTATTGTAGCAAATTCAAATATAACACTTTATGGTTTTGAATGGTCCAGTGTACCCTATGCTAAAGGAGATAAGAAAGAAGCATTGAAGAACCTTTCCTAAGCTTTTAGAGAACTCAACCAAATCTTATCATGGCTGCCACTTAAATACTTCCGGGTCATTTCATCATAAGACCGCAGCCAGAGAAAGACAGACAAACAGGGGAACACTGGGAACCCAGGGAAAGGGAAGCACAAGGAAGTTTTCTGGAATTACAGACACTGCCGCAATAACCACAAGTCACCAAGATACCAAACTGGAGGAAATAATCTCAGTGCACCCCATGCACACAGATTAGTACACTGATTTAAAGCCCCCCTCCAGCCAGTTTTAACTGCCGTTTTTGGTTGACATTCTGTCTCAAACAGAGAATGGGGTGTGGTTAATAGTCGGATGTAATCAATTACCATGACAACCAAAAACTGACCGGCTGGAGTGTTCACCAATGATATGCTGTGTTAACATCACTACACTGTAAAGTTTAGTACACTTTACAGTCTGGCAGGAGCAGCTATTACTTACCCATGACAGAAACTAATGTGCGTGTATCAGCTGTTATCAATCATACAGTCGATGGTCCTGTCACGCACTGTACACGATAACTCCCACTACGTTTTATGGTGCGCTTACTTTACCACGGGGGTGTGAGGGTCTATTACTCTGTTGAACTGTAGGTAAAGACTACTGATACCATTGCCTCCGCCGATGCATTGGTAAAACAGCCGTCAGTAAAATGCATGTTGCAGACTGTATATAAGACGGTGTCAGGTGAAAGTGCGACAAGTCATCTGTCCTACAACACCACACGCACAGATGCCATAATGAAAACTAACACACTAAACCAAGAGGAGGAAACTAAAAAAAATAAAATGAAGACCCTCTGTTAGCTACCTTTCTGCAATAACTATGCTAGCTAACTACAGCTGGCTAACTTCAACTTAGTTAACTTGGCTAACTAAACTAGAAAGACAAACCAACAATCAGACACAGAGAGATGTACCTACTGTAAGTTCTAAGTAAATTACATGATAAATTGGTTAGCTAGCTCACAATGATCGGTTTGATGCTCTGACTAAACAAGCTGTGACAGTGTGACAGTTTTTTAACGAAGCGTGACGCCTACGCAAGCTTGGAGAATGACAGATTACTTATGGAATTACTGTAGTCATACATCACCACCCCGTTTTAGCAACTAAGCAACTTTTGCAACTTTGAGCACAAAATTAAGCTATTTGTCAAAAAATATCTGGCGAACTATGTGGGTAATCAGCATTGTAAGGAAATGACTCAGAAAAATATGAAATATCATAGAAATGTCAAAATACACTGGAGGGGGGCTGTTGTAAAATGTTGCTTGTTGTGCCTTTGAGCTTACCATAATGTGAGCCCCAAACTGTGTGGAGGTTAAAGATGTCATTGATGCTGACAAATGTATCCGCCTCCTGATCCACATTGCAACCATGAATGCATTATTGTCATTTATTTTCCAGCATATTCTCAGAAGTAATACAGAAAGACCTAAAAAGGCTTGTGAAATCAGAGTATAATGACATTGTGCGATCATTTAGCCTCGTAGACGCTGCTCAGGAGCTCTAAAAGTAACTTAAGAATATTGTGGTGAATCAATAATGAAACTACCTAATCTGTTTTACCGTCCACCTATGCTTGTCTTATGTCAGATAGATATCACAGTGTTGGAAGCGAGTTGTAATGTGGATTCTTGCTTTGGAACAGAAATCCAGTAATACAGCAGAAGATGCAACAAAATCCAGTAATATGTTGTTTAGGTGGTAGACCCCGGGTAGTTCATATATCGCTGTTAAGTGATCTGAGATGGTCTGCACGATCTCTCAAAAGCACTTTATCTTATTTTGTGGTGCATCTTCTCTCTTTGTATTACCTCATTAGATCCCAGCTCTTTGTCATGCTAAGGCTGACCTTGCAAACATTTAGAGGGAAATACTGATCATAGTGGAACTTCTGAGGCACAAACAGAAAGGCTCCACTGTTAACAACAGGAAGGTTGTTAGATTTTTGCTCATAAGGAATGCTTTACTGTAACCATATCAGTATCTCGCTGGATACTTTTGTGATAATCTTCCTATAACAAACAATGAAAATCCTTATCAGGAGAATTTTTTTAAATGCTGGAGTGATTACAATGTTTGCAAAGCTGCAACACAGTGTATCCAAAAGATAACATTTACACACCTATCAAAAGCACAAACATGTACTTATGAAGCATAAAAGATTACGCTTGTTTAATGTGGCATATTTTTTTACATTTTTTATCACCTCTGACGTCTGATCTCATCTGAGAACTCCAGCCTTCTCCTCTTTGCTCTTTGGCAAGATTGTTTATTTTCCCACATAGAAGTTAAACTTCTTTTGGCCCTTGAATGAACAGCAATGTAACATTAATATGTATTTCCAAGGTTATAGCAGGTTACTGATAAACTGATTAGCAAGTGACTCATTGTTTAATCGACATTTGTGATCATCTCTCTTTCCCTTTCTCACATGAAACCTTTAGTCTTTAGGCATCCACACAATTCCATGTTGAAGCATTTCACAACTGGCATGGCTGACTTGACAGTCTCAAGTGCACGCTGCCTTAACGATTGTGTGTGTGTGTGTGTGTGTGTGTGTGTGTGTGTGTGTGTGTGTGTGATTGCCACAGAGATTTTGTTCTCTGTACAACACTCAACACTTGTGTGTGTACACACACAAATTGCCTTATTCACAGTATTTTCATCAAGTGGACTTTTCCGTATACCATATCAAACCAAATGTAAAATGTCTTGATACTACAGTGTTGTATTTGTTCACACTAGAGCTGTGAAGAGTTAGGCTCTCTACACATGATCAGGTCAGCAAAACTACTGAAATTATGTAAAGGACAAAAAGGTTTCATGCACCCTACATGTCTTCCTCTCCAAAGCAAGATAATAGCCAGTACCTCCTTTTATGTTAAACTGCTTAATTCACAAACATCGAGGCTCATTGCATTGTGTTTTGAAATTTTTGGTACAGGACTTCAAGCACAACTTTTATCTCAGTCTACTTGATCCTTCTATCAGGGCAAATCAAATCACACCGATGTGTCTTTGCAAATGTTGAAAGTCTGCGATGGCTATCTGACAGGAGGACACTGTCACAGATTCAGATCTGCAGCTTTGTCATGTTGCTCCGTGTCTTCAGAGATCACTGCTCATCTTTCAAAGCAAACCTGATGCTGGTGTTGTGGAACCCCCCAAATGTTTCACCTGTTGGCCTTCTAATCAGATCCAAGCACGCTGGGGCCCACACCTCGGGCCCGCTTTATCTGCTCCTGAATTATCTGATAACCCCTTCCTCAATCAGCCTCCATAACTGGATGAAAAGGAGAAACAGATCAGTTACACTTGAATGCTTGCATGACCTTTATTTCTTGCTTAACATCTGTATGCAGGGTGCAGCCGTGAAAAGGAAACACCAGCACTTGTACTGATTGAGCTGAGATTGGATTCACAGCCAGAACAAACAGGAGAAGGAGAGACAGGGAGACTGAGACCAGAGGCGTGTGTGTGCATGTGTGTGTGTGTGTGTCTCTGTGTGTATGTGCAACTGTGTGTGTGTGTGTGTGTGTGTGTGTGTGTGTGTGTGTGTGTGTGTGTGTGTGTGTGTATGTGCAACTGTGTGTGTGTGTGTGTGTGTGTGTGTGTGTGTGTGTGTGTGTGTGTGTGTGTGTGTGTGTGTGTGGTGTGTGTGTGTGTGTGTGTGTGTGAGTGTGTGTGTGTGTGTGTGTGTGTGTGTGTGTGTGTGTGTATGTGAGTATGTGTGGGGGGTAGGGTTACAGTACACTGAACTGTGGATCAGTGCTAGGATTTAAGATTTAGATTAGAACCAGCATCATATTCATCCCTTTTTATCAAGATTAAGAAATCACTCATAACTGGTGAGTAAGTAAAGTACTTTAAGGGCTAGAGGTAAAAGCATTTTATTAACTTTTAAGTCCCTTCTATATCTGCTGAAATTTAGAAGAGATCCAAAGGTGCTACTATGGCTAGGAGGTGGCATTTTGGCTGGGATAATCTGTGGGAGCAGAGATGTTTCAGGAAAAGTTGATGACAATAAACTTATTAAAATATTGCTTTGACAAAACTTTAATAATTTTTATTTGACTAAGAATAAGATTGGCTTTGTAGGAAGGAGGAAAAAATTCCATCAAGAATAGCCTATTATGTGTTTTGGATATATAGAGTTTTAGCAACTTGTTACCCAAGTTATGCCGATACACATAAAACCTCCATATAAAGCTGCTGTTGTGTTATTTTCATTGCAAATGTTATCACAGTTAAAATGTCAAATGTTAACCATCAGAAAATGTCTGAGTGTTGTAAAGCAGCGACATTATAGATGTAAGCCTTCCATCCTGAAAGTAAATGTTGGAAGCTTCATAAATAACTATTGTTCAACTCTAAGGGAGGAGTGTTTTTTCTCCTAGGTAAATTTTTCTGATTCAGAAACTAATATTAATATACAACTATGTAATTGATAACTGATAACTGTTTTTGGTCATCATTTCTTTAAGTATCATTGCACTCACCAAGTTAATATCTGAGATAACCGAGAGTCTGGTGGGCACAAGCACTAAGACGATCAGACAGGTTCGAAACAAACCCTCAGGTTAGTTAAAATCATTTAGAAGATAAAAGAAATGTGGCCCCCAGAGGATGATTTCTATAGATTTGTTGACCCTAATGAGCTAGTACCAACATCAAATCTAAGTGTGAAAATTTTTTTTTCCATTTCCATGTTGTGGGTTCTCATAAGCCCCAGAGAAAGTATCCTATTGTTTTTTCACCCTATAATACCCCACTACCCAATAAAGAAAAGGGCTTTGCAGTAGTGGATAATAAAATGTTTGTCGCTAGGGTGGTACTAGTTTAATGACTATGGGATTTAAATAGTTGGGAGGTCAGGGACCTGTGTACTCTGTCTTTTGGTGAGTCCCAAGGTCCTGTACTGGGTCCAGTGTTAATGTCATTAATGAAAACGGTAACACTACATTTTAAGTAGTTACCAGGGAACAAAGGAATGAATGAGGAACTAATTACTAGTGAACCATTAGTTAATGAGTAACTCCTAATCAAATTTGATTGAGTAGCTAATGTTTAGTTAATTAAGAAACGAGAATTGATGTATGGTTACTAGTACTTCTCTAATAATTCACAGCCTGGGAGATCCTACATTACTGAATCATTAGGTGATGTGTTCATGAATATCTGTGAATCGATCATACTGACCATGGTAATGACTCCAGTTAGACTTTGGACATTATTGTCCCCAAGGAGAAATTTGCACATCAGAGAACAACACAAGCAGTAACAACATACAATCACAGGCAACAATACACAATCAGACCATTTCAGCGCGGGGTTAGGATTAGGATATCAGGCTTTATTCCAAAGTAAACCCACCTACATCTCAGTGTTTTGTACCTGCGCCTGGTGGGCAGCGGGGTAAGGTGGTGATTGAGTAGTGGGTGATGAGGTTGCAATGTGTGCAATGGCCTTAATGTTTGTTCTGCTAGGTTGGGAGACCAATTATTGTGGTGGCAGTGTTTAGCCTGATTAGTAACGATAACAGAAAGCAGGTAAAATAGTAAATAGGACGGGCTGACTAATACTTTGATACAACTAGAGGAGATTTGGGACAACAAATAGTACTTTAAACTTGTTGATGACTTTGGTGTCTCTGTCTTTATCCATGCACCACTGGGTGGTGAGTGGTTTATGACAGAAATACAGTCATCTGAAAAGGAAGACGGGTTTTT
>NW_024043231.1:0-36496 GCF_014851395.1 Micropterus salmoides | reverse complement strand
GGAAGATATTAAAACCATGGATAATTTAAAAGGCTCGCTCCTCTTAAATTCAGGACAGATTATAGCTTACAAACTGATGATACCTTGGAGCATGAACTGATAGGCATTGTCAGAGATGGAGAAGATGTGGGGTGGAGCCTCAATCCTCTTTTGCCTCTATATCCTGTGACAACTGCGGTGTCATACACTGGGAGCCACTTGTAGGGTTCACAGTGACACAGAACAGCCCTGAGTAGGTCTGTTTTAAGAAGAGAACATATATATTAGATGGACTGTCATACTTGCAATATGTGAGTTTTATTTAATGTTTAAACTGGTCTTACGTAGATCATCCATGCTGCATAGCGCTCTTTGAGGTTATACAGCACAGAAGGTTCACTGAGGTGGGTCATCATGGCCATGTCCTCAATCTTATCGTACTTTGGGGGTTCATGGGGAAGATGTCGTCTTCTTTTACAGTGAGGGTCTGTACGAAAACAGTGGAGAATTAGTTCTAAGAATGTGCAGCAGCATTATGAAATAAAGTGTGAGGATATGTAGTCATTACATTTATCTGTGTGTTTGTATTATGTGAAAATAAGTGTCTACATACCTTCCCTCCCTTAATTTCAACTGGGCTTTGCCACCCTCCTTCTTCACTAGTTTTCCCTTCACATACATCTGAGTGGGCTCCACACAAAATAAGCTTTTGGCATCAAAGGGAGTGTTTTGAGCCTCTATTCTCTCCCTTTCAGATTTCCTGAGGTAAATGGCCGCTGGGCCAAAACACTCCATTTCTGCGTCTGTACTCATGGCTCCTCTGTAAAAATAAATTAAGTATAAATGAAATGATGAAATTGTGTCTTTAAAAAAGATATTTTAAGATTATATTCAAAAAAAATTATAATAGTATTTTTTCTGTCAAGTCACTAGTTGCATGGATGTCATTTACCTTTTTGCTGCCAAGTGATGCAGTTGTTTGTGGGAACTGAAAAAAGTGAGTCATTAGAAAAAGAAAAAACATGCAAAAGCTTCACTTTTTCATCAAACTTTGCAATCTCGCAAAACAACAATTAATTCATTAAAAAAGCATTACTACTGTAAAAAGTGTGTTAGAAGACTCACCTGCGATGGCGCCTGTCGGTTCAAAACTTTTGACGAGTCTGGGAGTGTCTTTTATACTGAAATCTCTGGACACCACACAGGGGCAGCCCTCTTGTTAAGGTCACTGAGACTGTCTTCGAAGAATGACATCAGTTGGCTTAACCTTATCATCACAACTAGTGTCACCTTATCCTGTAGAATACAAAACAAGCTTTAAATGAAACCCCAGATCAAAATCGCAGATTCCTGTCCAGTATTCACCCAGCTGGTTAAGACTATCATTTTCACATCTCATAATGTCTTAATTTGTTCAAAGAAAGAATTGAAACATGCTGTATTTCTTACTAAAGGACTTTTCTTACATATGCAAAAATAAGGAATTAAGATACTACACAACATCTGAATCATGAATATTTGTGAATGTCGGATAGAAAGTCTTTTTACAGGACTATGGTCTCAAACTGTATGCACACATTTAAGTTTGTTGTGACATTAAACAAACCTTTGGCAGTGACATTGTTTCAAACATCTCTTGAGAATAGGGCCAAGAGTTTGGCTGAAGCTAATTAAGATCCCATTATGGTCCATTATGCTGTTGTGCTTTCTCTCCAAAGAAAGATGACGCCTAGGACGCTGTGAAAGTATTCTCTTGTGGTGTGATTAAGTTGCAATAAAAGGTGATATTCAATATGTCTGGCCTTTCTTTACAGTCGTATTAGGACTTAAAGCAAATATAGCCTTCAGTTCACAAATACCCAAGCTCATACTTTGCAATTGTTGACAAATGCATTGAACGCTTTTGTTAATTACATGTCAGATGTATTTCAGCATCCTGTTACTAAGCACCTCAGAAACAAATTCCAGGCTGAGTAGCTCCTTATTCTTGGTTCAGAGTATCAATATTGTTACTAGACCATAAACTCATCAAGTTCAGTTTAGTTCTGTATGGTGGTAAGTAGACATCTGTAGAAGTTTGTTTCTGTTCCTTGTAGTTTCATAAGTTCGGTGGGCGCATGGTGCTAGCATTACTTATTGTTTGGTTCCTGTGGGGGCCTCTGATGCTACAAATGCTTGTGCTGCAAGTATTTGGAAAGGTGTGCCACCCAAATGAGGTATGTGTAACTGTGTGCTCCATGGTCATATAGTTAATATAGTTTAGGAAATGAAAAAGCAATGTATCATACTTAATTGTAGTTGTCAATTGTAGTGTGTTGGTTGCCAATGGTGACACTAATAACAATGATCAGATGAGCTAATGCACAATTCAGTAAAAAAAATATAATCTTGAAAAATAGACATTGAATGAGAACATCTTGTGGTTTCACAATTGCGATTAATATCCATCCATCATTTAGTCACTAAACTAAACTATGCACAAAATTTTAGTGCATAGTTTATATTCCTGTATAACTTAAGTAAACATGCAGAGATGAAAGCATGTAATCACGTAACATTTCTTTTTTTTCATTTTTCATAACATATTTTTCACTGCAGTCTTACCAATGTAGTTGTAATGGATGGTCTTTATTATGTTGTGTAAGCCAGTACTGTAAAGGCCAGTGGTTGTTAATGTGTGTAATGCTGTAATACAAGAGGAGAAGACAAGGTAGGGATTCTGGTAAACACTGATAAACATCACTGTGCGCTACACTAGCAAATGAAGACACTGTATTGTATACAGGGAAAGGTCTGAGAGAAGGCGAATAACAAACAAATAAAAAACCTGAGAAGCTCACATGCACTATGAGATTGGAAGCAATATCTGACCAGTGCAGCTGCTCATTTCATATGAAAAAAAATAGCCAATATAATGTTAATAAGTGTTTTACTATTACAAGAGGCTTCATTTTTAAGTCTTCAATTGTATCCACTGTAGTAATTATTATTTTTAAAGAACCAATAATCAACTGCTAATATTTCCCTTAATGAAAACAATCCACTTAATAGAGCATCTGTTGGTCTTGGTAAACACTGTCCAGTCTTCAGAGTGGCAAAAACATTCCAAAGCTGCTAATATTCCCTTGTGTGTGACAAATAAGACATTTCTGTGCAGGTGCTAAGTAGCACATTGCAAATTTTGTTCTTGTGTGTGCATGGGTGTTTAAGTATGTGCGCGTGTGTGTGTGTTGGGCGTGTGTGTGTGTGTGTGTGTGTGTTACCATTTACTCTTGTAAGAGAGAAATTCAAATTAGTAAGAGCAGAAGGGGTGTGAGGAAAAGACTGTCAAAAAATTGAAGAGTAATTATTTTCTTTGCTGTCTTCTTGAGTCGACGCCAAAACAGATCAATTGCGTTTATAACACTGAAAGCAGAGTTTGAGAAATTTAAATACTTATTTTCAATTGGGCCTTCACTGTTGTTTGTTAACACCTGTGAAATGTAATGTACTTCATTGTGGCATTGCTGACTAATGATAACACTCTAAATTAGTTTGAGAGTATGTGCACATGTGTGTATCCATATCTTATTAATGCAAGTTGATGTGCTTTAATGATTCTTGTCATTTTTGGATTGTGTCCACATGGTAGAATGCACTTACTGCAAATTGCTTTAGATCAAGGCATCAGCTAAATAAATGGAGTATAATACATGCATTAAATTAGGGGTCTTTGAGGTTTTGTGTTGTTTACTACAACTTGATTGAGGTTAAACTACCAAAGTACAGTATTTTGTTAATATTATGGTATGGTCTCTGTCATCTGTGCAAAGATTGTAAGCTTCAATCATTGCATGAACTGGCATTAGTTGGGAGAGGATGAACACTTTTATAGTTTTCTCATTTGCTTAACACATTTCTTGGAATTATGCCTCATTTTGTCAAAACTCCTAACACAAACCCAATTCTCCAAACTTCCTATGTTCAGGTCAAAATGAAGCTCTCCACTACAACACTATAACATAGTCTTACACACTGGTGAGATAAATTCAAAGCAAAACTACAAAAACAGGTTATATGTAATGTTGCTTGTGGCTCTCAAAAATGTTTTACATAATGAACATAACTTCCTTCACGTCTCTCTGGATCCATTGTTCCAAAACTGAATGAACTGACTCTGGTCCTTTTATCTATCTTTTGACGGTTTCTGATTGGTGTGTGATCAATTATGAGTCCTTGTGTTTCTGGGCATTTGTGTGCTAATTGAGCTCAAGCTTTGCTGACTTGAGCAAAAATGATTGAATGTTAGAGCTTTCTAAATGACCACATGGTGTAGTAATGAGAAATGAAAGGATTTGTGTGTAGAGTTTTGCAGTGAAAGTTCAACAAATCTGAATCATGTGTCAAAACAGGGAGTAGTGCTTAAAGTTTAGGGAAATTGGTGTGCTTTTTGATGAATGGCTTATCGTTTTGAAATTTTGTTCAAAAGCCTGGTTATATTATTTAAGCAATCGAGAAAACTGTAGTGCCAAACTACTCATTTTAGTTGCTAAGTTGCTGAATGGTGCGCATTTGTGGATTTCGTGACGAGAGAGCACACTCAGGTAGGTGTGGAGATAAAGTGAAGGTAAGAAACCTGATGTCATGACATTTCATGAAATCAGTATCATGTCTTAAAATGAAGATTTGTTCAGTTTGTTGACCTGAGAATCAGGAACGCCAGGTAACTTCTGCTAATATCCAACTAATTCTAGACATGATGAGATGTAAGTGCATTGGGCTGACAGTGATTGACAGTTCATAAATTAATTTGGGAAGTGTGCTCACGCAAACACTCCGCCAAAGTAACCTTTTGTTTATGATTTATTCATTTGACTGAACCACCAATAACTATTTTATTTGAATTAGTAAAAAATTGCTTTTAACCTTCTGACAAAACAACGTTGCATAATTTTGATCGCAAATGTCAAAGGAGTTCATTGAGTGAAATGCCAAAGTTAGCTGTACTTCTGTTGTAATACGGAAAAGATTTTTTAACAAAGCACTTTCCTACATGACATATGTGTTTCAGTCATTTTCTTGAATACACTCTTCCAGTTGTGTGTCCGTTAATAAGGGATTATCAGCCACCAGATTGAGTACATTGTAATTTTAATTAACTTAAAATGTTTCATATGCCCATAATAAATAACTGGCATGTCAATCCAATTCAGTTTGTTGTCTTTGATTAGTTAAAAATATAATGTTTATGTTTATGTTTAATGTTTATTCTTTAATTTTATTTAAAGGTTTGCAAAGTAGTAGTGGATTTCTTTTATTCATAGGTTCATTCATATCTCACACATATGACACATTTGTACTACACTAGTAATTTCTGTCCCCTACAAGTAAGTGGTTCTCTACATTGGGGTACAGATGAGTATCCAGTTCTGCTTCACTTCCCATGTTTGCCCATTTATGAAAGAGCTTTCCCATATCACTGTGTTGCCAAGCCACATTTTTTCATCCAGGAATAGTTTCACAGTCGGTCAATTAATTATATTCGGAGAGGTGCGCACACCAATGCAAATAAAGGTAATTTGGATAATTTATAGAGAATTATTGTTTCATTGACAAAATGAAGTATATAAATACTGTAATATACAATAAAGACTTCATAGAGATTAGATACAAAATACAACTTGAAATACAACATACAGACACAGAGATTCCAACTTTATTAGAGAGATTACAGGAAAACTGTTATACAACAGTATACCCTCAGCTATCTCTCAGACTTTTCTGTGATGTTTCTGTCAGTTCACATGGATTGGCAGAGGTGCCACCTCACTCAGATCCCCTTTCTTCTCTTCTTCCTTCACTTCCTCTGTGGATAAGCAATAATATAGCATCAGTTAGTTGGTTTGGAATTGTACAAATCCAGCAAAAACGCACATGGCATTTAGCAAGCTACTAATAATTTTACATTATGAAATGGTTAAAAGGGACACTCTTACTTACACTCACACTTATGTTAAAACACAGCCTGTTGTACAATGTTTCTGTGGCTCTGGAGGAGCTTTGCAAAGTTTGTTGATATCTTCAGTTTTATCAGCTGGTGCTTAAGATAAAAATATTAACAGAAATCCTGTGTCACAATTAGGAAATATAGAATCCTGTGATTCTGGAGGTTGACTGGTGACTAAAAGTTTAAAAAAAATTATGTCTGCTTCTTTGACTGTGACAATTCTTCTTTTAAAGGATAGTTTCACAATTTTCATGTATGTCTTTAAACCAAAGTCACACGCCAACATGAATATTAAACAAAAACAGTTGTGTGGAAAAACAAGTTCATCTTTAGATACACTTTGTAATCTTTTTACCAAAAAGAAGGACTTGTCGCCCGTCCTTACACTGAAAGTGCATTAGGAAGGCATCTCTTAATAGGAGGAATGATTAAAGCAAGCAATAACTGTTTCAATGTACACGCAGTGAACCCAATATTTTCATCTCTTGTGAGTTCCCCAACATTAAGGAAGTGCATTTCTAAATCGCTGGAGCAAAAACATAACGGCTATGTTCACTATTGCCCCCTTGGGACAGACGGGCTACTGATGCCTGAGTGAATTAATTAATGAGAATTCAAGCATCTATTCTGGGTGTATAGAGTAGAAGTAGTAGCAGTAGTAGTAGAGTTGAAGCTTCCTGCCGTGCAAGAAGCACAGACATAAACAGTGATTTCTGACTTGTAAGGACTCTGAAACAGTATATCAGTGACTGTTCTATGGTTCCCCAAACATGGCAAGGGCCTACTGTTATGCCAGGGAGCATTAAAAAGATGCGTCTAACTACTGCTTCTAACTACTGACTACTGAACCAACTCTTAAAATGTTGCTCCCATCTTCACAATTTATGACAGCCCTTATTGCAAAAATCAGGCACAGTGCTGACATGTATGCACTTCTAAACATGAGTCACAATTAAACAAATATAAATAAAAATCTTTAAATGTGTCATACCATATGTTAAAAGGTTATGATGGACTGTCCAGCGTGTTTCCCTGCCTTCTGTCCAATGCATGGTGAGATAGATGTGAACAAGCCTCTGTGAACCTGAGCAGGAAAAGACAACATATATTTACATAAGTTAATTATTATTTCTAAATGGGTACTTATATTATAGATTATAGTATACTTTTGCATTTAATGGTCGCACAGCATGAGTTGGTAGAGAGAAGTATCCAATACATTCCATCAAACTCATTTTTGACAGCTATTTCCGGTCCCCCCACCCCACCGGATGTCTGTATGTAACTGATAAGAGGGGGGGCATCCGGTCCCGCCCCAACCGGAAATATGGCTGTATGTAACTGATAAGAGGGGGTTCATCCTGTCCCACCCCAGCCGGAAATATGGCTGTATGTAACTGATAAGAGGGGGTTCATCCTGTCCCACCCCAGCCGGAAATATGGCTGTATGTAACTGATAAGAGGGGGTTCATCCTGTCCCACCCCAGCCGAAATATGTCTGTATGTAACTGATAAGAGGGTTGCGTACATCCTTCCATTGTGTGTGTTTTTCATTGATTTAAAGACTTTATTAAGTAATACAACTTGAATGAATTAACTAGGAGGTGTTTGTGACAATAAATTTATCATTAAAAAAGTATAGCAGTGAGTTATAAGTAAAAGGAGGAATCTCCGGGGCCAGCAAAGGATCAGTAGGAGGTTTCTTTGGAATCAAGTCAGTCTTTATTATTAAACAAGTGAAGAATAAATTGAAATAATGACAGCAAAGCAGTAAAATGGTATAACTGTGAGTAAAAATTAAGCAGCATTATAAATTACCTTCAACAGCATGCAGCAAAATAAGAGTGAGTTCCAAAATTAAACTTTGTAAAATCTTTGCTAAAGCTTTGTGTGAAACTTACCATCATTAAAGAACTAAAGAATAAGATGAAATAATTACAGTAAAATAGTATAACAGTGAGTTAAAATTAAACAGCATTTTTAATTACCTTCAAAATCTTTGCTAAAGCTTTGTGTGACAAACTTACCATCATTAAAGAACTAAAGAATAAGATGAAATAATTACAGTAAAATAGTATAACAGTGAGTTAAAATTAAACAGCATTTTTTAATTACCTTCAAAATCTTTGCTAAAGCTTTGTGTGACAAACTTACCATCAGTAAACAAGTGAAGAATAAATTGAAATAATGACAGTAAAGCAGTAAAATGGTATAACGGTGAGTAAAAATTAAACAGCATTACAAATTACCTTCAACAGCATGCAGCAAAATAAGAGAGTGTTCCAAATTACTTTGCTATTGCTTTGTCTTACAAACTTGCCATCATTATCACTCCAAAGCTGTAGCCTAGAGTTTCCATTTAAATTACCTTCAACAGCATGCAGCAAAATAAGAGTTAATATAAGAGAGTTCCAAAATTAAACTTTGTAAAATCTTTGCTAGTGCTTTGTCTTACAAACTTGCCATCATTATCACTCAAAAGCTGTAGCCTAGTCTTAAACTTGTGAGTCTTAAAACTTTAATCCTTCTAGAGTCTGTGTCTCCTTCTCTGTCCTCTCTCTTTCTGGTGTAGCATAGGCTGTGGGGTGAATTGAGGAATGTGCTCCACCCCCGGACCTCCTTCCATCCCTCCCCTCCCTCTGTTTTCTCAATGAGCCACATCAAGTTGTGTGTTTTAACTGTCATTAGCATCTTCAGGTAATCTTGTAGACCAGTTATGGAATAGAGTTATCTATAACCCCAGACTCCGGTTGTTAAAAACGGTCTGGGTTTATCAGACAGAGTTCGTTTTCGAAACAGGAACCTTTTTATCAGCCGGAGACAAGAGTTTGGAACTGCAGACTATCTAATAATCTGGTTGTACCAGAAGTAACGGCCCCCAGCCCCTCACCAGTTATTTCCCACATGCTGTCACATACAAAATAAGAGGGTGGGCAGAGTTAGCCGTGAGCCAATGATAAGAGACTAGGAGGGGTTACCATAGGCCAATGATGGGAGTCTGTGAAAATAAAACCAGAACATTGTCTTCAAGAAATTGCCAAGAGGGCACTTGGATCCTTGAGCAGTATCTACCTACCAAAGAGGGGACCTCCATGCGGTTAATTTTTTCAGCTAATGAGTGTTTGTATCTCTTAAAGACTTCTTGTTTCTTTCAAAAATGGAAATTTTAACATCAGTGTTAGTAATATTTAAACATTTCTCTGTGATCCAAAAATATTCAGGGCCACTTTATTGAGAATTTACAGTTTTACCTGTTATTCAGAAATAACTTGGATGCATGCACAAATATCAAGGATTGCAGTATTAGCAGCAAAAGGTACTTTATCCAGGGTTCAATTATATAAAATGTCTTATTACACTAGTGCAGTCATTTAAACTTTCTCTTCAGGTTTGTCTGTGGTGCTTGGTCATTTGGTGAAGTAGGCCTTTTTAAAGGGCCTTCATCTTTATCTTATTTTGTATTTGCTCTTCATAATTATAAATTAGGACTAAAATGCTCAGCAGCATGATCCTATTTTTTAAGTAATCACTAAAACAGGTTTATCAACTTTTACTAAACCTTTGGTAAATTCTGTCCCCAAATATTGTGAAATGAAATTGACCAGTTATAGACAAGATTTCTATCAATTTTGCAATGTACTTGTTTCTTCAATCTAAATTTTATAGGATTGCTTTATTTATTGACTGCATTACAGAAACGTCCATTGTTGGCTGGCATGTAATGACACGGAGTTCCCTCTTAGTTCCTTCCTAGCTAGCATGGAGCGACACTCCAGCATGGATGAATAAAGAATGGGGTATTTCTATTAAGAGAATATTGTAATCTAAACTAAATATTTAATTTTTAGTTACACTTACAAAATAAGGACAATTCTTATGTAGCAAAAAAAAAAACTACAAGTGTTAACAGCGTCCAAATAACTCTAAATGTAGTCTTTCAGTAACATATAGACTATGTCCCTCATTCTAAACTAAAGCCTTACTCATAACTAAGTCACTAGTCATGCTAATAGGCCTTCTCTTTCCCTTTAGTAAAAAAAGCTAGAATTATAAAAAAATATATAGTTTACAACTTCATCAACTGGAAACTTCAAGAGCTAAAGTTTGATCCAGCTGCCTTTTGCTAATTAGGGTTAGACTATTACAGAGGTCATGAAATCCAGAACCCTTCCCTTGGGGATGAAGTATTCAAATGCTAGTTAGCTACTTTGTTGACATAACAGGACAGTAGTTTTCTGTGATGAAAATAAAACAGAAGGTTATAATAAATCTCCTACAGGTAAAAGAATAAAAATAAGCTTCTTTATTTCGGCTCAACCGTGATCTGTGCTAATAACACTTATTGCACGTTCCAAAGCTCAACAGGAACCAGCAGCTTCAACAACAAAAGTCTGTAACAATATCTATCATATGGCTTTTTATTTTTATGTAATGCCCAGATTTACCACGGGGTTCTTGACTAGCCAGAACAGGATGTTCAGCAGTCTTACACTGTTTCATTGCAGGTCTTGCATTCAGCCATAGTGGCTAGTTTGCCCTTGACAATAAGGTTTTAGTAAAAAGTCTCATCACTGCTGCGACCTCTTTTTTGAGACCATGCTGTTTCTATTTTTTTTTCTAGTGTCCCCTTCCATAGCATTTTCAGAGACACTACAAAAGAGGAAAACAGATTGCCATCGATAACCCAAACTCTAGGGTTAACTCGTAATTTTCATTACATTTGTTATGTAGTAAATCTACAACTGCAAAGCAATTTAGTGATCCCTACCATGTAGTGATCAAATGTCAATGCTCTCTCTCTCTTCCCCATATTTAAAATGTGTAAACTAATACCGCAAAACTCATCAGGATCAATCTTCTATGTGTAAGTTAACATGTTGCAAATTTTACCCTTGCTACTAAGAGTTAGTACAGGACATGCAACATTAGTCCTCATTTTCCGAGCTGCTTTCTGAGCTGCTTTTGTCAAGCTTTGTGAGACGTGAAAACATTAATTTCACCCCCACAATGTTTCTACATCACTGAAAAGAGCATGTGAAAATCTAGTTTTGGGGAGAAGTCTGTTTTTGCTTGTGATAAGCTACCCAAATGGCACCATCAAAACTTCTAGTTTCACATTTAAAAAATCCTGCCCCCGCCTTCATACTATTTACCTGTTTTGTGAAGCACATGCAGGAAGGATTGAATTACAATCAGCAGTGGTTTTACATGTCAACATTAGGTTATTGCAGAACAACAAAGAAGCCCCTGCTGTGAAGAAGCATTTTGAGTAACAGAATTACATATCATGACAAATACATTAGTATGTACCACCGGTTGTTGTGGCACTAAAAACTGAGTTGATGCTCACTATGACTCTGAACTGATAGTAAAACACATACTTTTGTATTTGTATTGTGTATTTACCATGGGGTTCATGCCCTTCCCTTCTCATGTTCGCCTGTTTGTACCTCTCGTCTGTGTTCTTGTTACACGGTGCAAAAGAAAAAATCTTATCCATTCTAACCAAAACAATACATATGTATAAATATTTACAACTTTACTACAAGTGTTATGTCAGTTACAGGATATTATAAATCTAAAACTTCAAAGCAATGTTAATTACATTTTCATTAGCTTCAGAGTTTTCTACAGCAACTGGCTAGGAGGTGTATCAAGTCATCTGGAAAGGGACATCATGAAAGTGATGGCAATTTTTAGTGAAGTTATATGTTATGGGCACTTATCTGACCAAATACCAGTCTAAAGTGAAAAGGGCAAATGCTTGAGTGACAAAAACAATGCAAAGCAGGAGAGCAAGAGTCAGAGAGACCAAACTGACATAGGTTTATATGGGGACAAGCAGCTGTACTGTCCAACAAAATACTAATGAAGACACTAATTTTAAATTTAAAGTTTGGTGATGTTGACACTGACTTGCATTAAAATAGCTTTAAAAGCGGCTTGCTAGTTAAACATTTCTATTGGGGCATACCTGTAGAGATGTGCCTTCCAGAGCGGTTTTAATATATCGGGGTGGAAAATAAAAACACGTATTAAGAATATATTAACATAATAATTTAATAGAAATACGGTAGCTTTGCTTAGCCTACATGCAATAATCAATCGCCTGACTCTCTCCATCCCTGCAGAATGTACAGGCTAGTATACCACCATATAGTTGATCATGTGTTATACGCTAATTCCAACGTTTCTTTTCTTGATTCCCATGTGGAGAGACAAAACTTTTTAAATGACGTGTACATTTTGACTGGTTTTCCACAAAGGTAGCAGTAGGTTATATTACTTACTAAAGGGGATGTCTTTAAAGACTGGATGTACTGATCGTCACCAGTTTCAGCACTATCCTTAACAGACGTGTCTTCAGTATTTCCATTAAGAGCTTTAGCCCAAACTCCTGGTACTTGTACTTGCTTCATTTCCCTACAAGTGTTTTCACTGTGTTGTGTTGACTGCAGTCTTAGGGTTGGACATTTTATATTAAGTTCTTCTGAGGGTTGCAAATATTATGAACGTCCTGCTGTGCTTTCCCATGAACTAGTCTGATTGACTGTAAGAATCAGGTACATATTCCTCCTCTGATAAATTCTATTCACTTGGACTTGTTTTTTTAAAAAAAAGCTTAAAAAGGTCTTAGTGAGTACATAACTTTGAGAATAATTCCGCAATGACACTTACGAGCCTACCTAACTATTAACATGTTTAAGCTTAAATATAGATTTTTGCTGTTGAAAGTAAATAACAAAACTCATTGTATCACGCATAATCTATACTGATAATCATTTAGATGCTTAATTTGGTTGTTTTATTTGAAGCATGTGCAATTCATCGGTTGGGTTGATTTTTTCACTTCACTTTAATTGAGGTGCAAATTGATGTTTATGTGTCTCTTTGTTATTTATCAAGAAAATTAGTACTAAAACTTTGCAAAGAGGTACAAACATAAGATTCTAAAATGGGAGACTGTATAGCTTTTACATGGAAGCCAATTTGACTTTTTATATGGATGTATGCGTTTAAAGTATTTCAGATTGTTTGTGAAGAAAATGGTTGCTGCAAACTTGTTGGATTGCAACCTGCAAGACTTAAGATAGTTGAATAGATGCTGAAAGTGTTAAATATTTGTCTAGATACTGTTTGGTCCACACTGTCTTTGGTGTGCATTTTAACCCATCCATGTTGGGTCCAAAAAATTCATGTGCACTAGAGTAGCTCTAAGTTCTTCACCAAATTAGAAGTGTAATTTGCTAATGAAAATGTAATTTCATAATCAATACTGTTGTCAGCACAACGGTCAACTTGAGGAGGGCTCCTCAGCAGTACCAGCCTTGGAAAATGTGCCAGATGAAGTGAACCCTTTTCCCCTCTTATGTGGCGTGGTGTGAGATGTAAAGGTGAGTATTTTAATAAATAAATGTTGCATTCATGAATGCTTAACTTTAAACATAATAAGTAATAGTCTTTTATCTTCTGTTAGAATGCTATTTCAGTGAAGGTGGTAGTTAAGTGTTTTAATTTAACTTTTTAATCTTTGGTTCACCAATATGCAGTCTATTGGAACTTGATACATGCAAAGCAGCAAATATTATATTTACAGAGGGTAAAAACTTCCTTGATTCCTTCCTAATTAATTGTGATTCTTCATATGCATCACTTTACAAATTTCTACAATAATCCTCAAGGTGGGTTCACACCTAAAGGTCTTAGAATAAACCATTTTGTGGAAATGTCATCTGATTATTGGTTGTTCAGTGGGTAAAATATATTTCTACCTGGATATCGTACATCACGGAGTTAGCCCTGCAAATGGCTAAAAGGATAAAAGCAGGCAATGTTTACATAATACATATGTATTATGTATGTCCTTGATTGAATTCATGAATTTTGGACCCAACATGGATGGGTTAAAATGCACACCAAAGACAGTGTGGACCAAACAGTATCTAGACAAATATTTAACACTTTCAGCATCTATTCAACTATCTTAAGTCTTGCAGGTTGCAATCCAACAAGTTTGCAGCAACCATTTTCTTCACAAACAATCTGAATACTTTAAACGCATACATCCATATAAAAAGTCAAATTGGCTTCCATGTAAAAGCTATACAGTCTCCCATTTTAGAATCTTATGTTTGTACCTCTTTGCAAAGTTTTAGTACTAATTTTCTTGATAAATAACAAAGAGACACATAAACATCAATTTGCACCTCAATTAAAGTGAAGTGAAAAAATCAACCCAACCGATGAATTGCACATGCTTCAAAAGAAACAACCAAATTAAGCATCTAAATGATTATCAGTATAGATTATGCGTGATACAATGAGTTTTGTTATTTACTTTCAACAGCAAAAATCTATATTTAAGCTTAAACATGTTAATAGTTAGGTAGGCTCGTAAGTGTCATTGCGGAATTATTCTCAAAGTTATGTACTCACTAAGACCTTTTAAGCTTTTTTTAAAACCAAGTCCAAGTGAATAGAATTTATCAGAGGAGGAATATGTACCTGATTCTTACAGTCAATCAGACTAGTTCATGGGAAAGCACAGCAGGACGTTCAAAATATTTGCAACCCTCAGAAGAACTTAATATAAAATGTCCAACCCTAAGACTGCAGTCAACACAACACAGTGAAAACACTTGTAGGGAAATGAAGCAAGTACAAGTACCAGGAGTTTGGGCTAAAGCTCTTAATGGAAATACTGAAGACACGTCTGTTAAGGATAGTGCTGAAACTGGTGACGATCAGTACATACAGTCTTTAAAGACATCCCCTTTAGTAAGTAATATAACCTACTGCTACCTTTGTGGAAAACCAGTCAAAATGTACACGTCATTTAAAAAGTTTTGTCTCTCCACATGGGAATCAAGAAAAGAAACGTTGGAATTAGCGTATAACACATGATCAACTATATGGTGGTATACTAGCCTGTACATTCTGCAGGGATGGAGAGAGTCAGGCGATTGATTAATTGCATGTAGGCTAAGCAAAGCTACCGTATTTCTATTAAATTATTATGTTAAATATTCTTAATACGTGTTTTTATTTTCCACCCCGATATATTAAAACCGCTCTGGAAGGCACATCTCTACAGGTATGCCCCAATAGAAATGTTTAACTAGCAAGCCGCTTTTAAAGCTATTTTAATGCAAGTCAGTGTCAACATCACCAAACTTTAAATTTAAAATTAGTGTCTTCATTAGTATTTTGTTGGACAGTACAGCTGCTTGTCCCCATATAAACCTATGTCAGTTTGGTCCTCTGACTCTTGCTCTCCTGCTTTGCATTGTTTTTGTCACTCAAGCATTTGCCCTTTTCACTTTAGACTGGTATTTGGTCAGATAAGTGCCCATAACATATAACTTCACTAAAAATTGCCATCACTTTCATGATGTCCCTTTCCAGATGACTTGATACACCTCCTAGCCAGTTGCTGTAGAAAACTCTGAAGCTAATGAAAATGTAATTAACATTGCTTTGAAGTTTTAGATTTATAATATCCTGTAACTGACATAACACTTGTAGTAAAGTTGTAAATATTTATACATATGTATTGTTTTGGTTAGAATGGATAAGATTTTTTCTTTTGCACCGTGTAACAAGAACACAGACGAGAGGTACAAACAGGCGAACATGAGAAGGGAAGGGCATGAACCCCATGGTAAATACACAATACAAATACAAAAGTATGTGTTTTACTATCAGTTCAGAGTCATAGTGAGCAATCAACTCAGTTTTTAGTGCCACAACAACCGGTGGTACATACTAATGTATTTGTCATGATATGTAATTCTGTTACTCAAAATGCTTCTTCACAGCAGGGGGCTTCTTTGTTGTTCTGCAATAACCTAATGTTGACATGTAAAACCACTGCTGATTGTAATTCAATCCTTCCTGCATGTGCTTCACAAAACAGGTAAATAGTATGAAGGCGGGGGCAGGATTTTTTTAAATGTGAAACTAGAAGTTTTGATGGTGCCATTTGGGTTAGCTTATCACAAGCAAAAACAGACTTCTCCCCAAAACTAGATTTTCACATGCTCTTTTCAGTGATGTAGAAACATTGTGGGGGTGAAATTAATGTTTTCACGTCTCACAAAGCTTGACAAAAGCAGCTCAGAAAGCAGCTCGGAAAATGAGGACTAATGTTGCATGTCCTGTACTAACTCTTAGTAGCAAGGGTAAAATTTGCAACATGTTAACTTACACATAGAAGATTGATCCTGATGAGTTTTGCGGTATTAGTTTTACACATTTTAAATATGGGGAAGAGAGAGAGCATTGACATTTGATCACTACATGGTAGGGATCACTAAATTGCTTTGCAGTTGTAGATTTACTACATAACAAATGTAATGAAAATTACGAGTTAACCCTAGAGTTTGGGTTATCGATGGCAATCTGTTTTCCTCTTTTGTAGTGTCTCTGAAAATGCTATGGAAGGGGACACTAGAAAAAAAAATAGAAACAGCATGGTCTCAAAAAAGAGGTCGCAGCAGTGATGAGACTTTTTACTAAAACCTTATTGTCAAGGACAAACTAGCCACTATGGCTGAATGCAAGACCTGCAATGAAACAGTGTAAGACTGCTGAACATCCTGTTCTGGCTAGTCAAGAACCCCGTGGTAAATCTGGGCATTACATAAAAATAAAAAGCCATATGATAGATATTGTTACAGACTTTTGTTGTTGAAGCTGCTGGTTCCTGTTGAGCTTTGGAACGTGCAATAAGTGTTATTAGCACAGATCACGGTTGAGCCGAAATAAAGAAGCTTATTTTTATTCTTTTACCTGTAGGAGATTTATTATAACCTTCTGTTTTATTTTCATCAACAGAAAACTACTGTCCTGTTATGTCAACAAAGTAGCTAACTAGCATTTGAATACTTCATCCCCAAGGGAAGGGTTCTGGATTTCATGACCTCTGTAATAGTCTAACCCTAATTAGCAAAAGGCAGCTGGATCAAACTTTAGCTCTTGAAGTTTCCAGTTGATGAAGTTGTAAACTATATATTTTTTTATAATTCTAGCTTTTTTTACTAAAGGGAAAGAGAAGGCCTATTAGCATGACTAGTGACTTAGTTATGAGTAAGGCTTTAGTTTAGAATGAGGGACATAGTCTATATGTTACTGAAAGACTACATTTAGAGTTATTTGGACGCTGTTAACACTTGTAGTTTTTTTTTTTGCTACATAAGAATTGTCCTTATTTTGTAAGTGTAACTAAAAATTAAATATTTAGTTTAGATTACAATATTCTCTTAATAGAAATACCCCATTCTTTTATTCATCCATGCTGGAGTGTCGCTCCATGCTAGCTAGGAAGGAACTAAGAGGGAACTCCGTGTCATTACATGCCAGCCAACAATGGACGTTTCTGTAATGCAGTCAATAAATAAAATGCAATCCTATAAAATTTAGATTGAAGAAACAAGTACATTGCAAAATTGATAGAAATCTTGTCTATAACTGGTCAATTTCATTTCACAATATTTGGGGACAGAATTATACCAAAGGTTTAGTAAAAGTTGATAAACCTGTTTTAGTGATTACTTAAAAAATAGGATCATGCTGCTGAGCATTTTAGTCCTAATTTATAATTATGAAGAGCAAATACAAAATAAGATAAAGATGAAGGCCCTTTAAAAAGGCCTACTTCACCAAATGACCAAGCACCACAGACAAACCTGAAGAGAAAGTTTAAATGACTGCACTAGTGTAATAAGACATTTTATATAATTGAACCCTGGATAAAGTACCTTTTGCTGCTAATACTGCAATCCTTGATATTTGTGCATGCATCCAAGTTATTTCTGAATAACAGGTAAAACTGTAAATTCTCAATAAAGTGGCCCTGAATATTTTTGGATCACAGAGAAATGTTTAAATATTACTAACACTGATGTTAAAATTTCCATTTTTGAAAGAAACAAGAAGTCTTTAAGAGATACAAACACTCATTAGCTGAAAAAAATTAACCGCATGGAGGTCCCCTCTTTGGTAGGTAGATACTGCTCAAGGATCCAAGTGCCCTCTTGGCAATTTCTTGAAGACAATGTTCTGGTTTTATTTTCACAGACTCCCATCATTGGCCTATGGTAACCCCTCCTAGTCTCTTATCATTGGCTCACGGCTAACTCTGCCCACCCTCTTATTTTGTATGTGACAGCATGTGGGAAATAACTGGTGAGGGGCTGGGGGCCGTTACTTCTGGTACAACCAGATTATTAGATAGTCTGCAGTTCCAAACTCTTGTCTCCGGCTGATAAAAATAGGTTCCTGTTTCGAAAACGAACTCTGTCTGATAAACCCAGACCGTTTTTAACAACCGGAGTCTGGGGTTATAGATAACTCTATTCCATAACTGGTCTACAAGATTACCTGAAGATGCTAATGACAGTTAAAACACACAACTTGATGTGGCTCATTGAGAAAACAGAGGGAGGGGAGGGATGGAAGGAGGTCCGGGGGTGGAGCACATTCCTCAATTCACCCCACAGCCTATGCTACACCAGAAAGAGAGAGGACAGAGAAGAGGAGACACAGACTCTAGAAGGATTAAAGTTTTAAGACTCACAAGTTTAAGACTAGGCTACAGCTTTTGAGTGATAATGATGGCAAGTTTGTAAGACAAAGCACTAGCAAAGATTTTACAAAGTTTAATTTTGGAACTCTCTTATATTAACTCTTATTTTGCTGCATGCTGTTGAAGGTAATTTAAATGGAAACTCTAGGCTACAGCTTTGGAGTGATAATGATGGCAAGTTTGTAAGACAAAGCAATAGCAAAGTAATTTGGAACACTCTCTTATTTTGCTGCATGCTGTTGAAGGTAATTTGTAATGCTGTTTAATTTTTACTCACCGTTATACCATTTTACTGCTTTACTGTCATTATTTCAATTTATTCTTCACTTGTTTACTGATGGTAAGTTTGTCACACAAAGCTTTAGCAAAGATTTTGAAGGTAATTAAAAAATGCTGTTTAATTTTAACTCACTGTTATACTATTTTACTGTAATTATTTCATCTTATTCTTTAGTTCTTTAATGATGGTAAGTTTGTCACACAAAGCTTTAGCAAAGATTTTGAAGGTAATTAAAAAATGCTGTTTAATTTTAACTCACTGTTATACTATTTTACTGTAATTATTTCATCTTATTCTTTAGTTCTTTAATGATGGTAAGTTTGTCACACAAAGCTTTAGCAAAGATTTTACAAAGTTTAATTTTGGAACTCACTCTTATTTTGCTGCATGCTGTTGAAGGTAATTTATAATGCTGCTTAATTTTTACTCACAGTTATACCATTTTACTGCTTTGCTGTCATTATTTCAATTTATTCTTCACTTGTTTAATAATAAAGACTGACTTGATTCCAAAGAAACCTCCTACTGATCCTTTGCTGGCCCCGGAGATTCCTCCTTTTACTTATAACTCACTGCTATACTTTTTTAATGATAAATTTATTGTCACAAACACCTCCTAGTTAATTCATTCAAGTTGTATTACTTAATAAAGTCTTTAAATCAATGAAAAACACACACAATGGAAGGATGTACGCAACCCTCTTATCAGTTACATACAGACATATTTCCGGCTGGGGTGGGACAGGATGAACCCCCTCTTATCAGTTACATACAGCCATATTTCCGGCTGGGGTGGGACAGGATGAACCCCCTCTTATCAGTTACATACAGCCATATTTCCGGCTGGGGTGGGACAGGATGAACCCCCTCTTATCAGTTACATACAGCCATATTTCCGGTTGGGGCGGGACCGGATGCCCCCCCTCTTATCAGTTACATACAGACATCCGGTGGGGTGGGGGGACCGGAAATAGCTGTCAAAAATGAGTTTGATGGAATGTATTGGATACTTCTCTCTCTGTTGGTGATGTGGTGTAATGTTAAGGGACCAGAGGATAATGATAAAGAAGCTGGTAACATAAGCAGCATGTTTGCACCTTTGCAACTTGAGGCTCCCTCTGGTGTTTATAAGATGCCAGTGACCCCCACCACCCAACCACACACACACACACATACTCAGTGTGGTCCACCACACTTAATGTGGTCTTCTTAATATGAAAAGTTACTGCACAAAGGTTTTGAACCACCTCTCAATTTGCATCATCCAAATTGAAACGAGCAGCCTCCAAAATATTGTGTATGACTGACAGACTGTTGGAGACAGTTCTACAGTCACCCCACAAACTCCTCACCATCGGATCCCACACTATAATCCCGGGAGCTCTTTTACAAGATGGACAAGCAGCCAGGGTCAAAACCCAACACTGAAACTTAACATTAAACCCTAAACCTAGTCACAAACAAAATATTTTGACATTCTTCAAATTGACAACGATTCCACTCACTGGTTCTTAGAGTAGTATCTGAGTATAGTTTAATGTGAACATGCGTTGAAAGACTGCAATAGCATATCAAAACAATATCAAGGTACATTTGGTATAAATGACACTAAAGCAAGTTTGATACAGCTCAATACAAGTTCTTAAAAAGCAAAACACATTCTTGAGATTTTTTTACCTTGAGGTCACAGCTGCACAGATAGTGAGCTTGACATACACGTCCTTATTTTACAAACCAAAAACATTGTTAGTGAAAGTTATGAAACATTTTAACTTCTGTTCTAAAACAACCAAATGTACAATGTACAAATGATCCGAAGGACTTCCACAAAACAGGGTTTTAAAGTCAGTCCATAGAAAATTAGTGTTTGAACATAACTAAAACCTTTCTATAGAATTTAACCTTTAAAAATATAATATACTAACTGGATCATAATTACAATCTTCAAATATATGAATATATGTACTTACATGGTTAAACAGGGATGCTACTGTCATGGAACATGTATCTCCATGCTCTTTGTGGCCAGCTTGTAGACAGGAATGTTACAATCACCTTGGTTTGTTATCCCGAGCCCAGTTGTTTCTGCGAGACAAATGAAGAAACTGACAGATGGAGATCAAAGACACAATAAGCCTCTCGAGCATGTGGCATTTGGCTTGAGCATCAACACAAGCCTGGTGCTATATTTGAGTTTTGTCCTAATAAGACAACAGATTACACAGCAGGTATAGTGTAACTCATGCTCACTGAAGACAGAGGCTCATTATATCTTCTTGGTAACCACTTTAGAATTTCTTATTCATTGCCACAAGTAGAAACTCTTTCCAACAGAAACAGTGACTAACCACACTTCTACATTTTGCCGGCTGTGAGCCACGTTCTTGGAAAAAAACTTTTGGCTACAAGTCCACCTGCCATCTATGACAACATCTTCTATCCCATCACATACTGTAGACATCTAAAAAACAAAAACAGCTTAGAAGGTCATGCCCTAAACATATTGAACTTTAACATACACAAAACCCCATCATGGTGAGGTGATTTGTGAAACATAAAGGAAGTCGAGTAGCAATCAATCACTCAGTTGCTCTACATTTGGGGACTGTTTCCATCTCCCTTGTGAATCCCTCAAGAAGAAGAATAAGAACAGCTGTTGGCACTGTTGTGAAAAATAATCCCTTG
This sequence comes from Micropterus salmoides, assembly GCF_014851395.1. Classification (NCBI taxonomy): domain Eukaryota; kingdom Metazoa; phylum Chordata; class Actinopteri; order Centrarchiformes; family Centrarchidae; genus Micropterus; species Micropterus salmoides. The sequence goes on along the minus strand of NW_024043231.1, from coordinate 14,980 downwards.
GCAGGCCATCCTTTTCTTTAAAGCTCATTGGCACACATAATAATCATTTCTGACTTGTAAGGACTCTGAAACAGTATATCAGTGACTTTTTAAAGGTTCCCAAAAGCATAGCAAGGGGCTCCTTTTGTGCCAGGAAGCATTAAAAAGATGCATTAGTCACACCTTTGGACTCCCTCTAACTACTGACTGCTGATCCAACGTCATGTCTTCTTCACCTTATTTGTATACACACGTCCAAAACCAACTTCACATCTGCATGCTACCATTAGCATGTATTACACTTAGTAAGTACACTAAGTAAAACAACATTTTTAAAAAGTGTCGATATGTTGCTTCTTTTTCATAATTTATGGCAAAACTTATTACAAAAAGCCATGGTAAAAGGAAACACAACTGCCTATTTGTTGGCCAATAGTCACAGGAATATGAATATTTCTGTGTCTGACAATGATTTGACATAGAAGTCATGCCATAAATTGTGTAATGTGACAGCTAAGAACTACTCCTTCACAAGCATTCAATTGTGCAAGGCGACATGACCAAATACAGCAATACACATGCGATAGGCTCCCATCACTCTGTATAAAAAGACACAGCAAACCTCCCCCACGGACAGGCACCCTGCAAAGGTAAGTTTCTTAGTGGCTCAGATGGATTTAAAGTAATTAAACTTCTCCAATACAGGATAGTATACTGTCATGTATGTATGTCATGTATTGTCTCAAGTCAATATTGTGTTTAAAATACAGAAGCTAAACTTTTAGATGTCTACAAACTGTTTAAAAGTCTTATCAATGTAATTACATCATTTTCCTCACCTGATTTAAAAGTTAAATTTGATAGAGTAAACTCTCAGAAGTTCTGTAGCATTATCCTAACCTTGCACCTTTGCTCCTTTTTTCAGAAGTCTGCATTGAAATCTGTCAGAAACAAACCCTGCTTACCTGGTGTCCTCTGAGGTAAATTAGGCTTCACATTTGTCTTGAAAATTAACTCAAGATGAGATATGGTTTAAACCAGCACGTATGTACTATACATGTGATTATGAACATCACAATCTTGTTGGTACTTTGCTCAGTTATGGTATGCCAGTAAGCTACCTGTATTTAACCACTCTTTATAATAGAGCAATTATTTGATTACAGTAAAACTAGACAGGTGATAGGTGTAGATAGGTGCCCAAGTCACTACTTTCACCTACTTTCTTGGCATTTAAAAGACTATTGTCTTGTTTCCTCTTGTGCAGTAAACAGTCACCATGAGTGGAGATGCGGAAATGGAGTGTTTTGGCCCGGCGGCCCTGTACCTCCGGAAGCCAGAGAAAGAGAGACTTGAAGCTCAAAACACTCCCTTTGATGCTAAGACAGCGTTCTTTGTGGCTGAACCCAAAGAGATGTACCTCAAGGGGAAACTTGTTAAGAAAGAGGGTGGCAAAGCCACCGTGGAGACTCTCTGTGGGAAGGTGAGAATGAAGGCACTAGAAATAAAAGTTTTACAGTGCTTAACCTTTTCCATATAGACTCTGGACTGATGTGACATATGTTAACTCTTTGACAAGGGGATTGAAAATCTAAAATTTATGTTACAAAATCTTGAAAAACCACTTGGTCCAAAACTGGTTCACAAAGACACACATGAATTGTTTGTGATTAGCAACTAAGATTTTGAAATCAGACAATACATGACTTCTTAACAGTTACTAAACTTATTGCTGTGCCTCTTCTCTTTGATAGACCCTCACTGTAAAAGAAGATGAAATCTTCCCCATGAACCCTCCAAAGTTCGATAAGATTGAGGACATGGCCATGATGACCCACCTCAGCGAGCCTTCTGTGCTGTATAACCTCAAAGAGCGCTATGCAGCATGGATGATCTACGTGAGTTTTGTGGAGAAGAGAGATAGCTTTGATAACATATACATGTTTTTATTGAAATGTTTTGTCTTTCTTTCATATTTCCCACTGTTACAGACCTACTCAGGGCTGTTCTGTGTCACTGTGAACCCCTACAAGTGGCTCCCAGTGTATGACTCCATTGTTGTCACAGGATACAGAGGCAAAAAGAGGATTGAGGCTCCACCCCACATCTTCTCTATCTCAGACAACGCCTACCAGTTCATGCTCCAAGGTATCAATCAGTTTGTAAGCTACTGTGTGTCAAATACAGGACCTTCACCTGAGAAATCGACTCCTAACTTTGTTGTCTTGCAGATAGAGAAAACCAGTCAATCCTGATTACGTAAGTGACAATTCTTTATATTATAAGTATTGGCAAGTAATAGTAATATATTTGTAATAATGTTTATGAACACACTCTTCAACCCAGTGGAGAATCTGGTGCAGGAAAGACTGTCAACACCAAACGTGTCATCCAGTACTTTGCGACAATCGCAGTGTCTGGAGTAAAGAAATCAGAACAGGTTGCTGGAAAGATGCAAGTAAGAGAAGCTGAACAACATTAATATGAAATCTAAAAGAAAAAGAAGTGAGTACTGTCACACTGACAAAATTAATGTTATTTCAAGGGCTCACTGGAAGATCAAATCATTGCAGCAAACCCTCTGTTGGAAGCTTATGGTAATGCCAAGACTGTAAGGAATGACAATTCTTCACGTTTTGTAAGTGATTTTTGGGATTTCTCTTTGACTTGAAATTGTTTTCTATTTAGTGATGACAATAATTCACCATGACATTAATTGAAATGTTCTTCTGTTTTTGCATAGGGAAAATTTATCAGAATCCACTTTGGGTCAACTGGAAAGCTGGCTTCAGCTGATATTGAAACATGTAAGATTTTTTTGTGGAACTCATCAAGCATTGTCTGTTTAATTACACTGTCAACTCTTTCAACTGTGCTTCACAAGAGATATTTTTACCAACATAAATATATACAGATCTGCTGGAGAAGTCTCGAGTGACGTTTCAGCTGTCTGCAGAGAGGAGCTACCACATCTTCTATCAGCTCATGACAGGCCACAAACCGGAGCTGATAGGTGTGCGATTAGTGAAATATAGTGTCAGTTATTCTACAGCAAGTGAGCAATAATGGCTTATCACATGTATATATATTCTGTTATATTTATTTATGTTTTTTTCCACTTTCTTCAGAGGCTCTCCTGATTACCAAAAATCCATACGACTATCCAATGATCAGTCAGGGTGAAATCACTGTCAAGAGTATCGATGACACTGAAGAATTTGTTGCTACTGATGTAAGCACAAGTTCTCTTTGATAATTGCATTTACAGCTATTAAAAACCAATGCTCACTTTTATTATTTCCATTTTTATTACATACACTAAGTTACCCATGTATTATAGTATTGCAATAAATCCTACACCTTTATGAAGCTTATTTTAGTTCAATTCAACTCTATGGTAATTTTTGAAGGAGTAATCTATTGTAGTATTGTACTGGATTGTATTATAGATGAAGGCGTGTTTCTAATGTCCTCATCCATTCAAATTAAGGGAGTAAAAATACCTACCTCAATATTTATCTTAGAACAAGTAAGAGTGTCTTTCCAGTGAAACTCCAGCTGTGTTTTACAGGGGATTAGATGTGTTTCTATGTTAGTCTACATAAAGCTTTGCAGGTCATCAGTACTCACATACTAAAATTAATTATTAAATGTAGTAGCAACTAGTGTAAAGAGACAAAAGAACAAATACTATTGATTATATTGTGCTACTTTTTGCCTTAAAGCAAAGTAATATTTATTACATGTGTGTGATAAACGCCAAACATTTAGGGGACACAGGGCAATGGAATAATGTATGTTTGTATTTTAAAGTGACTTTTGTTCACAGACTGCCATCGACATCCTGGGCTTCACTGCAGAAGAGAAGGCATGCATTTACAAGCTGACTGGAGCTGTGATGCATCATGGAAACATGAAGTTCAAGCAGAAGCAGCGTGAAGAGCAGGCTGAGCCGGATGGCACTGAGGGTATGAAAGCCACACACCATTAGTCTTAACATAGTTATTTTTTTGCCATTTGAAAGAGAACTTCTGATTTAGAAGTAAATGTATAAGTTAACCTAGAATTGGTTTGAAGATGACTATCTGTGTACTTCTTTTAGTGGCAGACAAAGTCGCTTACCTCATGGGTCTGAACTCTGCTGATTTGCTAAAAGCACTGTGCTACCCCAGAGTGAAGGTTGGGAATGAATTCGTGACCAAAGGTCAAACTGTCCCTCAGGTATTGGGTGTCAACAAGAACTTACACAAATAAACAAATTAATGCAAACAACAGAATGTCTTCCATTTTTACATTTAAAGACAAGTTTACATATAGATCATACTTTTGACTTCTGACTTAAGGCTCACAATGCAACCATGGTTCTAATAAAGGTTTCATCATAGATTTTAACCTGTTTAACCCCTTAAGTGTTTAATCTCTGTTGTTAATTTTTACAACATCCTTATCAATATTGTTTTACTAATTTTTAAAATCAGGTCAACAATTCCGTCATGGCTCTCTGCAAGTCTGTCTATGAGAAAATGTTCCTGTGGATGGTCGTCAGAATCAATGAGATGCTGGACACAAAGCAGCCCAGAAGCTTTTTCATTGGTGTCCTGGATATTGCTGGGTTTGAAATTTTTGATGTACGTATCAAAATCATTCTTGGCTGATACCAAATGCAGCTGTCTTTAAAGCTGAGTGTACAAATCATTTAAATTTTAGTCCAACTTACTTATGGCCTTTGAAATCATTGTTTTTAGTACAACAGCTTGGAGCAGCTGTGCATCAACTTCACCAATGAAAAACTACAACAGTTTTTCAACCACCACATGTTCGTCCTGGAGCAAGAAGAGTACAAGAAAGAAGGAATTGAATGGGAGTTCATTGACTTTGGCATGGACTTGGCTGCCTGCATTGAGCTGATTGAGAAGGTGAGTGACATGATAAAAATTCAGAAAACGCAAAAAAAATCTGATGACTTGAAAACTTTTCTTCTAAATAATCATTTCATCCTGCCAGCCAATGGGCATTTTCTCCATCCTTGAAGAGGAGTGCATGTTCCCCAAGGCTACAGACGTCACCTTCAAGAACAAACTCTATGACCAGCATCTTGGTAAAAGTGCCCCCTTCCAGAAACCCAAACCTGCCAAAGGCAAAGCTGAGGCCCATTTCGCCCTGGTGCACTATGCTGGCACTGTTGATTACAATGTCACAGGCTGGCTGGATAAGAACAAAGACCCCCTGAATGACTCAGTGGTTCAGCTCTACCAGAAGTCTGCAGTCAAACTGTTGGCTCACCTCTATGCATCACATGCCTCAACAGAAGGTAGGGATTCTATTTTAAATAACTGAATGTTGGAGTTTTCATTACATTTTAAAATATAGTGAGTGATTTGTGACTTGAGTATAAGAATGCAGTTTAAATGCAAGCTAATAATTAAAATGTTTAATCTTTATGGTATAGCTGAGGGTGGTGGGAAAAAAGGCGGCAAGAAGAAGGGTGGGTCTTTTCAGACCGTATCTGCTCTGTTCAGGGTAAGCATCACAAAGAACTGCCTCACTACAACAATACCACATGTACACCACTACTTTCCCAAATGATTCTACAGTTAACATCCAGGGAAACAGGCCACGTCATTTTTTATTAAGTAACAATTTGAATTTTTCCATATTTCAGGAGAATCTAGGCAAGCTGATGACCAACTTAAGGAGCACTCACCCTCATTTTGTACGTTGTTTGATTCCAAATGAATCAAAGACTCCTGGTAAGCCTAATGTCAGCATTAATGTAAGCAATTAAAGACTACTGTAAATATGCAACATAAGACCGAACTTGCATGTCTTTAAGGTCTCATGGAGAACTTCCTGGTCATCCACCAGCTGAGGTGTAATGGTGTGCTGGAAGGTATCAGAATCTGCAGAAAGGGCTTTCCCAGCAGAATCCTCTACGGTGACTTCAAGCAGAGGTAATTATTAAGAATAACCATATCTTTGACAGTATTATGATCAAATTTTCACAGTCGATTAATTTCCCCCGATTCAGATACAAAGTATTGAATGCCAGTGTCATTCCGGAGGGACAATTCATCGACAACAAAAAGGCCTCAGAGAAACTCTTGGGCTCTATAAATGTTGACCAAACTCAGTACAAATTTGGACACACAAAGGTAATCCGTTTGTCTGCTATGGGTGATTATTGTATTTACTTTTACTGCTAACCCTGATACTGTAAGTAAGCATAACAATTCATCTCAAGTAACCCTTTGTTGTAGGTGTTCTTCAAAGCTGGTTTGCTGGGAACTCTGGAAGAGATGAGAGATGATAAACTTGCTATCCTGGTCACAATGACTCAGGCTCTCTGCAGAGGTTTCCTCATGAGGAGAGAATTTGTCAAGATGATGGAGCGCAGGTATTGTAGATATTTAGCTTCATACATCAAAGGGTAACTGTAATATTTGTATAAACCAAGTTTTTACTTTGAAAACTCAAACTTATCAATATAGCTTTAAGAATCTGAGTGAACCTGTTTATTTACTTTGATACCTGTTTTCCCCAGGGAGGCAATATATTCTATTCAGTACAACATTCGCTCATTCATGAATGTTAAAACCTGGCCATGGATGAAGCTGTACTTCAAGATTAAGCCTCTTCTGAAGAGTGCAGAGACTGAAAAAGAGATGGCCCAAATGAAAGAGGACTTTGCAAAGACCAAAGAGGAGCTAGCAAAGGCTCTGGCCAAGAAGAAAGAACTGGAGGAGAAGATGGTTTCTCTGCTGCAGGAGAAGAATGACTTGCAGCTACAAATTCAGTCTGTATGTTAAATAGAACTAGTAATCTGCTACTTTAATGATCCTGGTTTTGACAAGTTACTAATTATTTTAATTGTATGTCATTGCAAATGTAGGAAGTTGAAAACCTCAGTGATGCAGAGGAAAGGTGTGAGGGGCTCATTAAAGCAAAAATCCAGCTTGAGGCCAAACTCAAAGAGACGGCTGAGAGACTGGAGGATGAGGAAGAGGTCAATGGTGAGCTGACCGCAAAGAAGAGGAAGCTGGAGGACGAGTGCTCTGAGTTGAAGAAAGACATTGATGACTTGGAGCTAACCCTGGCCAAAGTGGAAAAGGAGAAACATGCCACTGAGAACAAGGTTGGTATTTCTTCCATAAGGCCTTAAAGTCTGCTCTTGCAGAATATTAAAAGTTATTCTCACAATATTGCACATACAGGTTAAAAACCTGGTTGAGGAAATGACATCTCAAGATGAGACCATTGTCAAGTTGACTAAAGAGAAGAAAGCCCTCCAAGAGGCCCATCAGCAGACCCTTGATGATCTGCAGGCAGAGGAAGACAAAGTCAACACTCTGACGAAAGCCAAGACCAAGCTGGAGCAGCAAGTGGACGATGTGAGTAATAATAACAAACAGTTATTTTAGTCCCCATGAAAATAAAAATTAATGGAAAAAAAAACCTTGGTTAAAACAGCTTGAAGGTTCCCTGGAGCAAGAAAAGAAGCTCCGAATGGATCTTGAGAGAGCGAAACGAAAGCTTGAAGGGGATCTTAAACTGGCCCACGAATCCATAATGGATCTGGAGAATGACAAGCAGCAGTCTGATGAGAAAATAAAGAAGTGAGTGAACTTTAGCTCATCAATTTAAACACAACAAGTATTCATGTCTGATCTATTTGTAGTTGTTCAGCATGTAGTAGCCAGAATAAAATATTCCTCTAGCCTAGTACAGCATACTATATTGAAAAAGCTGTGTATAAACCCACAGTGAAAACAGGATAGGAAATAAATTTGATCCTTTCAATGGTTTAGAGGCTAACAAAAGCTGAGTATAAGTAAAACTCATACTTATTTGCTTACTAAGCATTTATGCAATTTGTACTGTTTTTGAATTCCTGTCCCCACACAGGAAGGACTTTGAAACAAGCCAGCTTCTTAGCAAGATAGAGGATGAGCAATCACTTTCAGCTCAACTTCAGAAAAAGATTAAAGAACTTCAGGTTGGTACAGTATCTTAATAGTTTTTAACAGTGACTACACTCCACTGACATTGGATGACCCAGATCGATTTGTAGACAGAAACATATTAGAATGTGGCTTTGTTTATGTGTTTCTTTTTAAATGTAGGCACGTATTGAGGAACTGGAGGAAGAGATTGAGGCTGAGCGTGCTGCTCGGGCCAAGGTGGAGAAGCAGAGGTCTGATCTCTCCAGGGAACTTGAGGAGATCAGCGAGAGGCTCGAAGAAGCTGGTGGAGCAACATCTGTTCAGATTGAGATGAACAAGAAGCGCGAGGCTGAGTTTCAGAAGCTGCGTCGGGATCTGGAAGAGTCCACCCTGCAGCACGAGGCCACCGCTGCAGCTCTCCGCAAGAAGCAGGCTGACAGCGTGGCAGAGCTGGGAGAACAGATTGATAACCTCCAGAGAGTCAAACAGAAACTGGAGAAAGAGAAAAGTGAATACAAGATGGAAATCGATGACCTCTCAAGCAATATGGAGGGTATTTCCAAGTCGAAGGTAAAGTAAAATGTTTATTTTGCAACGGACAAAACAAACTTACTCTGCTACACTTTATTTTTCTGAATTAGACTACACTGCATTACTTTAATAAAACTTTGTCTAATTTCAGACCAATCTGGAGAAAATGTGTCGTACTCTTGAGGATCAACTGAGTGAGTTGAAGACCAAAAATGAAGAACATGTGCGACAACTGAATGATATTGGGGTACACAGGGCAAGACTGCAAACAGAGAATGGTGAGAAGAATTTACATGTTTGTTTATTTACTAAAACATACAAAAAGAAATTCCAATGCAAGTCCCATATTGCATTTAGATGACTTCTAACTCCCTGTCTCTCTGTAGGTGAAATCAGTCGCCAGCTGGAGGAGAAAGAAGCACTGATCTCTCAGCTGACAAGGAGTAAGCAGGCTTATACCCAGCAAATTGAGGAGATCAAGAGACACACTGAAGAGGAACTTAAAGTATGTGCACATTAAAAACACTATCACAGAACTGCAGTGATACACTTCCCAGTTAAAATGCCCAGTTCAAAGCTTCAAGTTAGTTAATAAAAAATGTCTCTGCTTCTTTGTAAGGCCAAGAACGCCCTGGCTCATGCTGTTCAATCAGCTCGTCATGACTGTGACCTGCTCAGAGAGCAGTATGAGGAGGAGCAGGAGGCCAAGTCTGAGCTGCAGCGGGCCCTGTCCAAGGCCAACAGCGAGGTGGCTCAGTGGAGAGCCAAATACGAGACTGATGCCATTCAGCGCACTGAGGAGCTGGAGGAAGCCAAGTAATGAACAGTTCTGAAATCCCATTGTTTCCGCGTGCATTGAATCTGTAAAACGCCTTATCTGTATGTCTTAACAGGAAAAAGCTTGCCCAGCGTCTTCAGGATGCAGAGGAATCCATCGAGGCTGTGAATGCAAAATGTGCCTCTCTGGAAAAGACAAAACACAGATTAGTGAGTGAAGTGGAGGACATGATGATCGACGTGGAGAGAGCTAATGCTCTTGCTGCTAACCTCGATAAAAAGCAAAGGAACTTTGACAAGGTTTGATTTTAATTGACAACTTGTTTGCTTAAAAGAAGAGAGTAGAAGTGAGCATTACTGAAACACATGGGTTTTCAGGTTCTTGCAGAGTGGAAGCAGAAGCATGAGGAATGCCAGGCAGAGCTGGAGGCATCACAAAAAGAAGCTCGTTCTCTCAGCACTGAGATGTTCAAGCTGAAAAATTCATATGAAGAAGCTCTGGACCAGCTGGAGACCCTGAAGAGGGAGAACAAGAACCTGCAACGTATGCAAAGCAGAATACTCAGATAAAAAACTTACTAAACTCACTAACAAACATAATTGGCAGTGATCTAACTTTGGAGAGTTTAAAATATTTTATAACTGAATTTTCTTTTTGCACTCTGTATATCAACCTTTTACAAAGCTGTGCCATAAGCTTTGTAGAAAAGGACTTGGAAAAGGTTTGGAAGAATGTGCCCCCCATTGGTCCAAGGGGTTAATGTGCATTATCTATGATTTGAAACTAACATCAAATAATACAGTACATTCGTTTTTTATTGAACATAAAACAACAAATGAACAAATGTACAAGAGATAAAATGGCTAATTCCGCTCACACCACATTAAATAATCGCCTATACCATGTTTCTTACAGAGGAGATCTCAGATCTAACTGAACAAATTGGAGAGAACGGAAAAAGCATTCATGAACTGGAGAAAGGGAAAAAGACTCTGGAGGCAGAGAAGTCCGAACTCCAGACTTCCCTTGAAGAGGCAGAGGTACTGTCCTATAAAATATCTTTTATTAAACACCATTTTAAACTATGCTTGAGCTACACAATAAATATTTATTTTTTGTCAAGGCTACCCTGGAGCATGAGGAATCCAAGATCCTCCGTGTTCAGCTAGAGCTCACCCAAGTCAAGAGTGAAATTGACAGAAAGATTGCAGAGAAGGACGAGGAAATTGAGCAGATCAAGAGGAACAGCCAGAGAGTGATTGAGTCCATGCAGACCACTTTGGATGCTGAGATCAGGAGCAGGAACGATGCCCTGAGAATCAAGAAGAAGATGGAGGGAGACCTCAATGAGATGGAGGTTCAGCTGAGCCACGCCAACCGCCAGGCAGCTGAAGCCCAGAAACAGCTGAGGAACGTGCAGGGACAGCTTAAGGTACAGCCACTGAAGGATTTGTGGAAGAGCATCTTGCTTCCAAACGTAGCCAAAAGTGTTTGCTGATACATCTGTCAATGTTTAACATTTCAGGATGCCCAGCTGCATCTTGATGATGCTATTAGAGGACAGGATGAAATGAGGGAGCAGGTTGCCATGGTGGAGCGCAGGAACAACCTGATGCTAGCTGAGATCGAGGAGCTGAGAGTCGCACTGGAGCAGACGGAGAGAGGCCGCAAAGTGGCTGAACAGGAGCTGGTTGATGCCAGCGAGCGTGTGGGGCTGCTGCACTCTCAGGTAAATAAAGATTCAAACAATGTCATGTCAAACACCTGACTGAAAATCATAGTATGTAATCCAGACTTTCATTTGTTTAGAATACCAGCCTCATCAACACCAAGAAGAAGTTGGAAGCTGACCTCATTCAGATCCAAGGTGAAGTGGAAGATTCTGTCCAGGAAGCTAGAAATGCTGAAGAAAAGGCCAAGAAGGCCATCACTGATGTGAGTCACTATGTAATAATGTACAATATACAGTGCACAGCATTTCTGAGCTTAATATTGTGTGTTAGGCCATTTCTCCACCGCATCTAGTCCTCTAAAAGTTGAAACATTAGACTGTAGTACGCTTATATCCTAAAATGTAAAATTCAACAACACTTCAGGCTGCCATGATGGCAGAAGAGCTGAAGAAGGAGCAGGACACAAGTTCTCATTTGGAGAGGATGAAGAAGAACCTGGAGGTGACAGTGAAGGACCTGCAGCATCGCCTTGATGAAGCTGAGAATCTGGCCATGAAGGGCGGCAAGAAGCAGCTCCAGAAACTGGAGGCTAGGGTAAGTGTCATGAGGATCAACCCATTCATCCTTTCTGTATGCCAGGGAAACTTTTTGTTTTTATAATCACTGCATTCTTCTTCTAAGGTTCGAGAATTGGAGGCTGAATTTGATGCTGAACAGAGGCGAGCTGCTGATGCTGTCAAGGGAGTGCGAAAATATGAAAGACGAGTAAAGGAGCTCACCTATCAGGTATGTTTCTATTTGCAATGCTAATACTTACAAATACCAATGGTCATATTAATATACAGTATAGTAATGAAAATAGTAGGCTTAAGCTACTATTAAGTTTATATAACTATGCTCATTCATCATTCCTAATTTACCACAGACTGAGGAGGACAAGAAGAATATTGCCCGACTTCAGGATCTGGTGGACAAGCTGCAGCTGAAAGTGAAATCCTACAAGAGGCAGTCTGAGGAGGCTGTGAGTACACCTACAGATCACAACAACACACATTCTGAAAATGTCACTCAGTCCACAGGTTTTTAATAAATCACACTCATCACACAGGAGGAGCAGGCCAACACTCACCTGTCCAGGTACAGGAAGGTACAGCATGAGATGGAGGAAGCTCAGGAGCGAGCTGACATTGCCGAGTCTCAGGTCAACAAGCTGAGGGCAAAGAGTCGGGAAATTGTCAAGGTAAAAAAAATAACTTTCTGAGATAATCAAGTTTGGGGAAATGCTCATTTCACATTTTCAACTTTAAAATTTGTTTAAAATTTAGAGTACTGGCTAAATCTTTACCATGCCATTATTCTGTCATTTCAGACCAAGGATGCAGAAGAGTGAGGAAGAAATTAAGGTTTTACAGTAACAAGAAGTCATACAATATGAGTATCGTGTTACTTGTTCACTTTAGCATGTTAAGCATGCTGTGATATCAAAAGTCAATAAAAGTAGATAGTTTGTGGCATCTTTTTTGTATTTCCTTTAATTTTTGAATGGCTGGTGTGATGATTCAATATAGGTTCTCAGGGTCTCTGGGTAACAACTATGATTATGACACATTATTTAATTTAGACTAGTTAGATAAACAAATAACTTATAACTTCAACTATATAAGTAATATATTCAAATATTTGACTGAGCACTGAGTTCATTCAAGTTCATTGATTTACTGCACATTAATCTTACAAGACTCAAGGTTTGTTAAATCAAAAGAAAATATTAAAATATTAAACTTTTCCTCACATTCTAAAATTTCCTCCCCTATAAACAACAACTACACATTCTTACTCCCAGCTCGTCACACATGGACGCTTGGTCAAGCAACTTAAATAAAAACATTGCATGTTGACTTTTTGTTTCACATGGGAAACAAACACAAGCCTCCTGGTTGAAAGTCTGGTTTCTGGCACTCCGTCCACCCCAACCACCTCCTTACTCAGACTTTTTTGTTAAATATCCTACACCTACCTTCAGTGTTCAAAAGTGACACTACAGGGCTTTCCCCAGTGAACAACGAAGCTAAGGGGCTCCCCACCGCGTTACACTTGGGAGAAGGGAGAATGGGTTGACATAATTTGTATTTGTATATATGTTGATGTATAATTTAGAATTTTTAAAAATAATTATCTTTACCAAATGATCTTAAACAAAATGTCTTTTATTATCCAGTGGAACAAGAATATGTTTCACTCGCAAAACTCCTACACCAGTAGAAAAATTATCCATGGTCCCACATTACTCTCAGTTTACAAATTTAAAATGAAGCTTGATACACAGACCACAGCTATCTTAGATTAACACAAGTGTAATGGTAAAAGGCAGAATATGAGCTAATTTAGCGGTAACTGTAATTTTACATGAGGTGTAACATTATCAGCAACTTTATCTAAATTTTAGCAAGGTTGACATAACGCTAAACTTTGTTAAGCACCTGAAACAAAACACTTTGTTTAGTTAATAATTAAGCTTCTTTAAAGACTGGCTGCAGTTTATTCCTCCAGAACAATTATTGTTTTTACATTTAAAACATTTTTGGGTCATTAAGCTAGCTAATGATAATGATAAACAACATGCTCTTATTAAACTTCTAGGTGTTTGACAACACTTGTGCAATTTCGACGTGGTCAAAAATTGTTCTTCATCTGGGACAAAAATATTCACTGGGCTGCAAAATTAAGACTGTCCCAAGTTGAAACTCTTCAAGCCAAGCAAACACTGTGTTGTTAGTATGTGGCATCATGAAAAATAAAAGTGTTGCTGTCAAAGCCTAAATAAATTTTTATAATTAATTTTAAATCATAAATAATTATTGTCCTAATCCTAAATGTGACATAATGGAAAAATAGTAAGAAAGCTGTTTAAAAAATTCATATTTTTGTTTTGTTTTTAATTTATATCCATTTCATTTTTATGTGTAGGCCTATAAACTATACATTATACTAACTATGAGTTCTGATCTTGGACCTACTGTAAGCAGCTGGGTTTTAAATGAAGCAGTAAGCATATGCTAAAATACATAAACTGGACTCATATCGGTGATGGCCTTCTTGGCCTTTCCTTCAGCATTCCTTGCTTCCTTGACAGTATCTTCCACTTCACCTTGGATCTGGACATAGTCCACTTCCAACTTTAGTGTTTAAGAGATTTGTATTGATTTGGCGAGATTGCCAATGTTTTTATACGTTTACTAAAATGCCTTTTTTTTGTCAACAGTAAAATACAGTTATAATACCTGAGAGTGCAGTAGCCAGCCCCACAAGCTGGTATAATGGAAGCCAGTCAGAACTGTGCACTACAACCTTGGCGGACAGTTACTGTTGCTGGCATCAACCAGCCACTTTGAAGTCTCTCCGTCTGCTCCAGTGCAACCCTCAGCTCCTCTATCTCAGCAAGCATCAGGTTGTTCCTGCGCACCACAAAGGTAACCTGCGCCTTCATGTCTGCCTCTAATGGCGTCATCAAGGTGCAGCTGGGCATTCTGAATTCAAGAAAATGCTAATTTAATTAGGCAATTTACACATTTGAAATTACATTTTTAAAATATCTATGCCCAACCTTAAGCTGCACTTTCCTCAGGAATTTCTGGGCTTAGATGAATCTCCATCTCATTGGTCCTCCCCATCTTCTTTTTGACTCTCAGAACATCATTCATGCTCCTGATCTCAGCATCCTTGATCTGCTGAATTTCCTCATCCTTCTCTGCTATTTTCCTGTCAATTTAATTTGTCACAAGGGTGAGCTATAACTGGACACGGATGATTTTTGATTCCTCGTGCTCCAGTGTAGCCTTCAAAATGAATGTAAGGTGGAAAACCTTAGATTCAATTAGTATTAAGTATACAGAAGTTTTTAGATTAAAATCAAAATTAGAGTCCACTGTAGTCATATGGCTTCTGTAGATAAAACTGAACTGTGGTAATTTATCATTCTTTAAATAAAAAACATTTTAAAATTGTACTTTTAATTTGGCACAAGCCTCCATATCGCTTGTGAGGTCATCGGTCTTTTCTCTTCTCCAGTTTCTGTTTGA